>NW_006800639.1:143105-155363 GCF_000485575.1 Poecilia formosa | reverse complement strand
CACAACAAAATTGAATGTGCATAACGTGCCCCTTATCTGGGCAACAAACGGAGTGCAATAAAATGCAACCTGCAGTTACTAAACATATGTGTCGATGTCAGGTGTTGTGTTCTGTGTTTTCTGTGTAGTTATTCTGTGTTTAGTCCTGTCCCTGTCCTGCCTTCCCTGTTTGCTTCCCAGGTGTGTCTCATTCCCTGATTACCCTCCCTGTGTATTTAAGTCCACCTGTTGTCTTTGTCTCTTGTTGGGTCCTCGCCGTGTGTTCCGTCGTCATGTCGGTTCTTTGTGTTCCTGAGTTTGCTTTTGGGTTTATCATTAAAAGATCATTTATTCATCTTCAACCTTGGGTCTGCCCTGTGTTTATCCTAACCGTCAACCGCAAATCATGATAGTAGGACCTGACCAGAAAATAGAGGATAAACGCAAAAGGTATGATCTTTTCAGATGGTGGAACCTTTGGCGGTGGTTCGGAGCAGTCCCCTTGGAGGAGTTCTTAGTTGGAGTTTGCTTCAACACAAGGCTGTTGTGGGGTTCGGGGTTGGTGGCCCCATTTCCTATGGCCATCACTGCCACCCTGAGCCGCCCTTCAGCCGCCGCCTGTCCCCGCGCCGAGGCAATGCGCCTTTCAGCTGCCGCCTGTCCCTGCACCCAGGCAACGTGCCCTTCAGGCGCAGATAGTAGACTTTCTCCTGGGCTATTTTCCTCTTTTTCCCTTTACTATCCATGGGTAAACACCCATCGGTTTGTTTACAACAGCCACCTGCCTTGCACTCCACCCACCTGAAAGAAACGGGTGTCAGAGGTTATGATGCAAATATTCGTTGACAGAAATGTTGCAATTTTTTATTTATTATAGCATTGGAAAACGTTAAGAATGACTGTCATATATGTCCTCCTACAGAAACCATATGAAAACAAAAAATATATTTCCCACCCCATCTTTTTCCATTTTCAAACATTTTTGAAAAAGCTCCAGAGAGCCGCTAGGGCAGGGCTAAAGAGCCGCATGCGGGTCTAGAGCCGCAGGTTGCCGATCCCCGCACTAGAAGTTACTCAGTCTTAGGATTCTTTGAGAACACCAACCTCATTCTTAATCTTCCGTGGTTTGGATTGCATTTGTCAAATTTGCAACTTTATCTTTGACTCTGATAATATTAAAACAAAGAGCACACATAATTGTTAAAAGTTGTAAACAAGGGAAAATTGTTGCAAAATTTTCACTGCTATGGGTCACAGAGCATTCAGCCACACTACTCCTTGTCTCTGGAATACATTACCATCCCAACTTAGAAATATTGATTCACTTCTTCAGTTCAAATCACAACTGAAAATAAACTGCTTTTACTGACTGACTGATGACTTCTGCTGTTTCTATTGAGTTGATTTCATTATTTTACTGTTGTATCTATGAATTGATTTAATGTAGTTTTTGCTGTTTCCTTCAGTGTCAACAAAGGTGGCTATAAGTAAAATGTATTAAATTAATAATTAAAATCCATATTTTCTTACATTGACAGAATCAGAAGATGCGGAAGAGGAAGAAATCTTGGATGAAGAGTCTGAGCTGATGGCTAAGATGGGTTTGCCTGTAGCATTTGCCAGCTCTTCTGAACAGAAGGTTCAGGTCAGTGGTACTTGATGAACTTTCTTGTGCATTATGCAGGGTTTCCCCCTGAAAACTAGCTAAGCCCGGTGGTCGGGGCGCCAAGGCCTTCAGGGGCTCCCATGAATATTAACATTTTAATATAGACCACAGATACAGAAATGTAGTGCTGTTAAATTTGATTGAATGTTTTCAGCATAGATAAATTAAAATATTTTAAATTNATTTAACTATTGGGGGCTATTTAGGACAAAAACTATTGTTTTCTCTCTCACACACACGACTACAGACTAGGGCTGAAACAATTCCTCGAATGATTCGAGTACCTCAATTATTAAAATTCCTCAAGGAAAATTTACCTTTTTACTTTTGTTAATTTATATTTTATTATTTAGCGCACCGTGTTCCAGCCGGAACATTATTTGCGTTGCGCGGAGCTCTCACTTCCGCCTGTGAGTTGTTGACGCAAGCTAAGTGTTTGCAGCGTAATGTCTAATTTTCAAGTTAAGCCCTGGGGATTTTATTGATTCATAATGCCGGGGTTTACATCGTTTTTGGGGGACCAATAAGCATCCTTAACATGAATGGCACAATCCCTGGAGTACGGCAGCCTTTCTCCTCCGGGCGCTGCGGGTTCGAAGCGAATGGCAGGAAGTGGAGTAAGTGGATAGACTGAACACAGCAGGCAGCTGAGTAGTTGATGGTTACAGTGTAAGTGTAGCTTTACGGACAAACCGCACAATAAATTTCATATCATCCCGGTCTGAACAAACGGATGGCGGAGTGCATCATGTCGGTACATGGCTGGTAGATGAGTTTCTGAGTGTGACGAACAAAGGTGCCATAAATATCCTGTATTGCCCCCTCCCCCACTCCCCCTCCACCCCACGTTCTTACTTTCATCCCTGGTCTACCGGTCCTGTTCTCCCCCCTAACCCCCCCGTCTACAATAGGTTTGTTTGTTCATCCTTCCCCCACTTATTTTCGTCTGTCCCCTGGTCTCTTTCCTCCCCTCCATCCCCATCTTACGTTCGTTTGCTCACCTGCCCCTCACTCCAAGCAGTCCAAGTCTGGACCTCAATTTTAATCTGTGAAAATTGAGGTCCTCAGTTCTGTCTGCAGAAATGCACTGCTTGGTCAGAAACAACCACTTAGAACCAGGAAGAGAGCCTTAGGGGGGTAAACCAGCTGGTGTACATGCTGCTCACACTCTTCCCCCCTGCTCTCTGCTATGCTATGCTACAGCTACTTCCAAGTGGTGAGACTGTGCTTAAGTACATTTTTCATGTATCTGAACTTTATTTCAGTAGATTTAATTGTGAATGCTTTAGATTTTTACTCTACATTTTACAGTAAGTATCTGTACTTTTTTCACATTTCTGTAAAATGTAGTGTTATAAGTTACATCCAAGTCGCATTGCACTTTTTTGATTTGTTCATTAGTTTGAAAGTAATCAATTATTCTGGTGTGACCTTTGCCTCCCTTGAAAGCATGAACTTCTAGCTTTCAAAAATTCACAGTCGAATCTGAAAAAAACATATTGAGGTAAGTTAAGTTGCTAAACGCTATCTGACTTTTGGGTGTGAAATTAATTTAGGTTAGTGAAGTTTTATGCAATCTTACTAAGCTTCTTGTCGAAATCGACTGCAATAAGTAAACACAATTAAATTGTTAGAAGCTAGCGTGAATGTCCAGTAACGTTGATTGCTACGGTTGGGGGCGCATGGAGCTTAGTGTCCCCTGCCACGAATGTCCCAGGTAACGTTAAACTACATTTTACAGTAAGTACAGATACTGGTTATTGAATTAATGTTGGCGCCTTGTGAATAATCGTTTCATATTAATATTTACAGTCATATTCAATACATTAGAATATGTGTTTCGATGAGCCTCGTTTGAATTAATCTGTATGATGTGTTTAAGGAATACTACCATGACGCAGGGCATCTCTGAAATTCTTATGCATAGAATCNCTAGGGCAGGGCTAAAGAGCCGCATGCGGGTCTAGAGCCGCAGGTTGCCGATCCCCGCACTAGAAGTTACTCAGTCTTAGGATTCTTTGAGAACACCAACCTCATTCTTAATCTTCGGTGGTTTGGATTGCATTTGTCAAATTTGCAACTTTATCTTTGACTCTGATAATATTAAAACAAAGAGCACACATAATTGTTAAAAGTTGTAAACAAGGGAAAATTGTTGCAAAATTTTCACTGCTATGGGTCACAGAGCATTCAGCCACACTACTCCTTGTCTCTGGAATACATTACCATCCCAACTTAGAAATATTGATTCACTTCTTCAGTTCAAATCACAACTGAAAATAAACTGCTTTTACTGTCTGACTGATGACTTCTGCTGTTTCTATTGAGTTGATTTCATTATTTTACTGTTGTATCTATGAATTGATTTAATGTAGTTTTTGCTGTTTCCTTCAGTGTCAACAAAGGTGGCTATAAGTAAAATGTATTAAATTAATAATTAAAATCCATATTTTCTTACATTGACAGAATCAGAAGATGCGGAAGAGGAAGAAATCTTGGATGAAGAGTCTGAGCTGATGGCTAAGATGGGTTTGCCTGTAGCATTTGCCAGCTCTTCTGAACAGAAGGTTCAGGTCAGTGGTACTTGATGAACTTTCTTGTGCATTATGCAGGGTTTCCCCATGAAAACTAGCTAAGCCCGGTGGTCGGGGCGCCAAGGCCTTCAGGGGCTCCCATGAATATTAACATTTTAATATAGACCCCAGATACAGAAATGTAGTGCTGTTAAATTTGATTGAATGTTTTCAGCATAGATAAATTAAAATATTTTAAATTAAGATTTTAAGGAACTGGCAAGTTTACTTTGTAAAAGTTCAAAGAACAATCATCATAGTTAGTTTTGTTACCGTAGTAACAATTTGCTGTGTTTAATCTTTGAATTTTAGCTGTTTGTTCATAAATACATCTTAGTAAACTACAATTATCACTGATTGCTTTTTATGTTGGTCAATTAAACTAGGCCCCTCTCCCAGATTTCACTAAATCCATGTTGAAATGCTGTCAAGCCTAGTTCACACTACACAGTTTTTTGCCCCAATTTTCCCTCTATAACAGTGTTTCTGAACCTTCTTTGGGCCAGTGCCCCCCATCCATTATCCAGGTCCTTCACCGCCCCCCCATCAGTGAAGATATAGGATAAGAACAAAAGCTAGTTCTTAATCAAATCCTAATAAGTCAGACTGAAAGTGGAGTCATCAGCCTCATGACATTAACATCAACATGAAAAAATATTGAAGAAATAAATATATAAAATCTAATCAAAAACATAAATAAGTGATAAATTCCTTATTGTTATAGCCTGTAAAATATATTTCTTCTTAGTACTATGGTCTCAACAAACCCATGGCACTTCAACAATATTATTTTACCTTTTATCAGAAAACGGTGTCTGATAGTTCTTACCATACAGCCCTCTGTATTCATTTTTGCTCAAAATGTCTTTCCATACCAGTTTATTCCTCTGTATTTACTTTCGTTTTTTAGTTTACTCTTTCATTTTGTTCTTCATTTATTTCAATTTAGTTTTCTTTGATTAGTTTTATCCTCTCTTGGTTTATTGTTATGTACTCTTTAGTTTTTTTCCTGTTGCTAGTTTTATTTTTATCGTTTGTATTGGCGCTCACCACCAGTACTCACCACCTGCTGCACCGCTTAATCATCATGTTTCACCTGATTTACCCTTATATTGATTTTTTGGCACCTGATTCTCTGATGATGATTCACATCTAGTTTGTTCGTTGCTATGTTCTACGTCCCGGTTCTCCTGTTTTTTTGGGGGGGTTTTACCAACTACGGTGCGGAGCTGTCGGGGAGCATATCGATTAAGAAAAGCAGACTGATGTAAACCTTTTAAAACAACGGAAAAATCCCGGTATTCTGATTAACATTCAAAAGTGCTGTGGTACCGTTTCATACTGGATCACTTACAGCACCAATGTTAACTATATAAAACGAACGATCTCTGTGGTATCACCACAGACAGTGTGGAGGGATTTCTTTATTTAAATTGGTTCAATTTTCAGAGGGATACACAGTGAGGGTATTGTGATTTTATTCATTACATGTTTACAAGAGTGATATTCCAATGTCCTTCCATGAAGTGTGCAGCATTCAGACGAACATTAACACACTTTTTAATATAAGTTGCAGCACTGCCAAAACATGTGTACAAAAATCCTCAACAAAACATAAAATATTTGAAAATCAGACAATGTGACCTGACAAGTGAATCACAGCAACGTCGTCACCCAGTGTAATGCTGAACTGATGCAGTGAAGCTACTAGTAGCACGCTAAGCTTATTGGCTTAGCGTGGAGCTAAGCCAATAAGCTTAGAAGAAGAAGAGCTGCTATCGATACAGTTGCAGCCAGGCATGTTTTAATGTTACACAATACAGTTTTTAGCAAGTGGCTCAAAGTCTAAACTTGTATTGTTGTGCATTTAAGGTGTAAAGTTTACCTTGGAACAAACACCCCCCCCAAAGGCATTACAGCGCCCCCCTTTTGTAAAAATGTCCGCCAGCACCCCCTGCCGTCCCTGTTGAGAAACGCTTCTCTATAACAGCCTTAGAACATCCAATGTTCTAAGACTGTCGCTTGCAATAACCTTAACCGATCATCTGATCGGATCCAGTCGGAAGAACCTTGGGACCACTCCAATCAAACTTCGGACATATTCAGCAAATTAGATTGTCTTAGCCCGATTATTGCTGCGTGTGTAGTTTTCCCCGACTGGGAGCGAGAAAGTAGCCTGTTGATTCTGACAGGTAGCCAGTCAGAAAGCACGGATTCCCCTCCATAATTTCCCTTCATAAGACACCATGGGCGTAAGGGGGTACGGCAGGGTACTGCATACCCCTAAAAGATTTACCTGCAAGAGAGGAGAGCGGCTGTCTGCTGTAAAAAAACAATGGGTTCACTGTGCACCCAGTAATCAGCTGTGACTGATTAGTTTTTCAAGAACAATCTAAAGCATGACTTAATCAGTTAACCGCTTACGGACGATGGGATCGCCGGCGATCCGAGATGCATACATATTTTTCAAATGCCGGTAGAATTCGAACCACGTAAGGTAGAACAATATTTATTTTTTTTATATAAAACCGTAAGAATTATACTTACTTTTCCGACAATCCACATGTCCCAGAAGCGCTGCATGCTGCACTTACGACTTCATAGATTTATAATAAACAGAGGAGCCGCACATGCCTGGCACATGTATACATGGCATCCCTCTATATGGTTTTTAGATCTCCGCCATCACTTCCTGGTTTGGATCTCCCATTCTCACGNTGCAGAGAGTAAACACAATAAAAGCATGCCTTATATGCAACATTGTTCAATAAAATGGCACATTACTAATGTATTAAAAGTAAATACACTTATGACATCAGGACATAAGTGTACTTAATGTCATTAGGTACACTTAATGACATTAATACATTAAGTATTTTTAAAAGCCAGTATTAAAATGTTAATGTGATACTTTTACTTTCACTAGAGTGCATTATGTCTGTTTATTTGTACTTTTATTTACCATAATACATTGCTTGTATACTTTCTCCACCACTGCTAGTTCTTTTCAGCTGGGCATGGCATTGTTGACACTTACTGTTACAGAGTTGGCACATTAAGCAGCGCGTACACAAGCATGTTTGATGGTGCTAAGACCCTTCTCCTGGCTCTGATTGGTTGTTTCTTGTTGGTGCATTTCTGCTGGTAGCAGCAGGAGCACTGGGATGAAATAGTTTTTTCACACTTTATCTGCCTCAAACCACAAAATAATTAGTTTTAAAAAACTCCTAAAAACAGATACATAGTGTAGCTTTAAAGAGTTGAAAAGCGAGTTAGAGTTGAAATCAAATTTATTGCTTTTTTTGTTGCTTCTGTTTTGTAATAAGTTATCTCTTGTTTCTATTTTATGTTTTGCAATATCAAAACTAGATTTTATTTTGATGTTGTAAATTCCTTATTAATTATCTGAGTTTATAATGGGGTAGAAATAAAAATGTTTGTACTTGTATCTCTTTTTGGAAATGGAAGAAGTAAATGTAATGTGTATGTTGAAGCTAAACCTACTAGATTGTGTTCTTCATTAACACAACACACTAATTTAGCATAATGGCATGAATCTATTGGAGAATTGAAAGGTGACTATACTCTTAACTATACAAGTAAAAGAAATAACGCACGGAGACGTAATTCTTGGTGCTAGGCCACAGACGAGCTTCGGAGATTTATTACCCTCTGCCACGGATTCCTCGTTATATTTTCATCAGTTCAATACTCAAAAATCTTCCAAAGTCTCAACAAAAAATCTCTCCATATTCTTAACATCACCCTTTTTTATGCACTCTCATCTTCACTGATGTGAGTTGGAACGTCACGACCAATGGCGTTGCTACCCTTGATTTGCGTAAAGATTCTGGCAGGCCTTATACTAAGTGTGTGTTGGACGAACTTTAAAATATTTGAGACCTCATGAACTCAACATCTGTTCCTTTTCAGAATTGCTGAATAGGCCAATTTGTCGCAAATTGTTCTTATCTGTCCAAACAGCCTTCTTTTCCAAGTCATTTTTGGTTCCATTTGCGCTTTGCACGCAAATGGAAGGAAAGGAGTCAGGTCAGTTTGACCTAGTGAGGCGCCAAAATCCTTTCGCAAAAACAACTCCTTAAATAGTATTTCCACTCTTACAAATCAAAACACAACGCCTTGATGTCAATTACTAATTAGCTCATTACAAACAGAATAATGTAAAGGAAAAGATCCTAAATAAAATAATTTTTACCCTAAAGGCTTTTGAAATATCCCTATTAATATGCCTGTTTTCACATAGACGCATTAGGCAGCAGAATATAACCACTATTTACTGCTGAAGCACAAAACAAGGGTTTTAAAGGTTGCGATGTTGACAATGTATCATTTATGAAAAATTACATGTGATGACTGCTGAACTTATTTCAGTTATAGAATGAATTAAAATACCTTTTAGAGTTTTAGCATAGTTAAAATATAAGAAAAGACCTTAGAGGCAGCTCAACTGGAACTATGCAGTAGGACCTAAAAATCTATTTTTCATTGTTGTTTTCTTGTTTTTTACACCATAAAGTTCAGAATGGACAGAACCTGCTGTGGACCTCCTGGCTGGAAAAGCATCCAGACACCAGTGCTCCATCTGGAGACCGTCTTGGAGCCGTCACTGCTCCCTGGAATAATCCAGACACAAAAGCTCTCTGGGACCAACTGGCTGCAGAGACTTACTACTTGTATTGGGAGCGATTTTCATATTGGACATCACTGGGCTGGACTACTGAGCCTCAAATGTGTAACTCGAACACTAGTGATGAAGTGGAGAGTGACACTCTGATACAGTCAGAAGAACAAAGTGAAGGGGAAACTGGAGCTGGGAGCCGAGAGGAAGAAAATAAAGTTGATATTATGAGTAATCTGCTCAGAGAAAACTGCATAATAGAGCAAAGCAGGAGCTGTGCAGCTGACTTGGAGACCAACAGATTCCTGTTTTTTAGAGCTGATGTTGGAATGCAGTCAGATGAGTGTTACTGTGGGGAACCTTCAGATGCTGGGGATGATCAGAAGGAACCTGCTGGGAGCTCTCAGGACAGCTCGGCTAAACAAACAGGTAGTGTGCCTCAGTAATAATGTGTCAGTTTGCATCAAAATGCATGATTATCTAAGCTGCTTATTAATAATGTATCCAATGAAAAGTGAAAAGAACCCTTGAAGTAGGGCTGTATATTGATTCTACGATATGTATCGATATTATCCACCCTCTGAAGGTATCGATTTCTCATCCACGAGTATCGATATGTTAAACTATAGGGGTCCATAGGCTTGTAGCATCTTTTTAACATGTCTGGTTTGTGATGGCGTAGCAGGAAGACTCAGCCTCCCCCAGTCTCACTTTCAACTTGTGCTTAAAGTGCACATTATAAACTACACACCAGTTTTTAAATTATGTTAATAGGCCAAGTAAAACCGGAGTCGTGCTAAAATTAGTAAACCAAAATTTTTCGGCTTTTCCGGTTATGTGAAAGAGAATAAGCTTCCAAAAGTAAAAAACGAAACGCAATATTAGATTCCTTTGTTTTTGGAAATCTCAAATCTTCAATAAATAACGATGGGCTGTATTTTGTTGCTGAGAAATGAAGTAAAGTTGCGCAAGTAACCATGAAAGAGAAGCAGAACGGATTACCTGAAGAATGAACATGGGTTGATAACATCCGAAGTGGGTGCGCAGCATGCAGCGGCACTGTGTTTTGAGCTGGAAAACGAAGAGGGGAAACCTGCAGCCGGAATCTGCGGTGCAGTGAGGATTTCCATGATAACGATGGCGGATCGATCATTCTTTCTAGCAACTGACAAAGAGTATCAGAGACTGAGAGTACGATGAGATCCTGGCAGTCTGAGAGGCAGATACTCATCTAAGCAGGGGAATGGCGCCGCTGCGCAGCTGCGGGGTGAGGCAGAGCCACTCCCCCAGCAGCTATTAGTAAACAGCTTGCAGCTACGGCTAACTCCAGGAGCCAAGTTAGAAAAACCTTTTCCCTATAGTCCTAAAGACTTTTTTACTCCAAAATGCAGCTATAGTATGTCCAAAAGAAAAACATGAGTGCAATCATTTGCATATTGAGAGTCTGCAGAGGCTGTTAATCTCCTCACTCAGCATCTTGGATCACTGTTGAAACTTTGAGTTTCATGTCAAATCCACATGAATTAAATTATAGAAACTAGTTTTCTCACTGCATCTTTGATTTATTTTGTCCAGCTGTAGACTGTTAGACTCTGTCCAACTTTTTAACTGCTTTTAATCAGTTTTCAGTTAATCCAAGTCTATGGAACACAAAATGTCACTAAAATCACTGTGTCCTTCTATAATCTTTCAGAAAATCGTAAAAGTGCATTGAATCGGAGCAAATTGTATCGTTTGTCAAATATTGTGATGCATATCGTATCGTGGCCAGAATATCATATATCATATTGTATTGTGAGATTATTCTATCGCTACACCCCTACCTTGAAGATGGCCTTGCTTGGCTTTTTGATTAAATACTTTTTACTTTGGGATTTTGACACCTGACAATGAGGTCATTTGTTAGGGTTAGGGTCATTTGATTTGTTGCAGAATCAGTTCTGCAACAAATCAACTTACAGTGCTGTCAGATGATTAAAACACTTAGATTAATTACACTCCAGCTCTGTGATTAATCACTATGCCTAACTTTGTAAGCTTGAATTGTAAAATATGCACGTGCTTATGTTCATGCAGGAGTGGTACTCTGGGCAACTCTCGCCATCTGCTGCACTCCAACTAATTAAATGTAAGAAATCTGATTCCCTCCCCCCCAGCAGAAAGCAGGCAATTTAGTTGAAGAAAATGTTATATTGTTTCAAACTAAAACTCTCTGAAGATTCTCAGTTTTTATATTCAGGAAGGCTTAAAGGAAACCATTTTGTTTTAAAAATTAATGTCAATATGTCCCTCTCCATTTAGGCAACCATTGAATTCACTCATCTAACCAAGCAATTGGTGTAATTCGTGCATGTAAAATTTCAAGCATGTTCATGTAGATGAGCACATGCGGGCCTTTTCCTGTCATTCCAAAATTCCCATGTGACGAGTTCATAACACTCTGCTGTGAACTAGGTAACCCTCCACGTGAGAGAGGCTTTTAGGCCCAACTTAGCCTGGCCATTGCCTTCCTGTGCAATTCTTCTCGAAAAAAGTTCTCTCTTCCAGCAGGGTATGGGCTTTCTCTCTTTGACTCTAATTGTCTCCAGTCGATTATTGACCGGGCCAATCAGCGAACAGAAGGAGATGATATTGATTTTCTGCCCTGTATTAGAATTGCAGTCTTCCTGTATTTTTAGCAATGGCATCAGAGGAAGTGAATGAAGGCATTCAGTTGTTGTTGGCTGTGCTTCTAAATATTTAATTAACATTAACAGCTGCTATTCTCTTCGCAGTGGAGAATAGTTGTGTGCAGTACGGACAGTTTCCAGTAAGCTTTATAGTGTCGAACTGACGGATTACATTAGCGACTGGGTGAACTTTAAAACCTAAACACAGTCCACGACTTCAGCCAGCAATTGAGAAACAACTATTTCTCAACAGCCGAGAACCCAGATCAGGGGTCACCAACTCCAGTCCTCGAGGGCTACCATCCTGTAACTTTTAGATGTGTCTCTGCTCAAACACACCTGGATCAAATAAACTGCTCGTTTCCAGCCTATTGCAGAGAGGAATGAATGCTGGTGAGGGAATTCAGACATTTTGGAGCAGAGGTGAATCTAAAAGTTGCAGGATGGTAGCCCTGGAGGACTGGAGTTGGTGACTCCTGACCCAGATCCTCTTTATGAAACAAAGTGTAGCACAAGGGAATGGTTTTTACCAGACTAGGACCAACTAGGTAGTTCGATTAATCTGCATTATGTAATATTTACATGTTAAAATTTTCAGTTAATCACATGCATTAAAGTGTTAACATTGACAGCTCTAATAAAAACTGAGCCTAATTGAACCTCTATTGTTCAATAATCAACATCCAGAATATTTTTATGCTTTCCTTGTTGTTGTTCTGATTAATAAATCTG
>NW_006800639.1:135907-143095 GCF_000485575.1 Poecilia formosa | reverse complement strand
AAGAAGAAAGTGGGAAAAGTGAATTGATGTGGTGGATAGTGGTAAATTGTATTAAAGAAGCAATATGGAAGGCTAGAAACATTTATATATCTAAGCAATATGAGATAGGTGAAAATAATGTGATAAAGATTGTGGGTTCTTTAGTGAAGGACTACATGTGGAAAATGAAATTTGGAAAAAAAAGTAATGAGGATATTAGCATATGGAAAGTGCTGGAAAATTTACATAATATTGTTAAGGAGTTTTTGTTGCAAGTCCCTTTCCCCCCTTCCCCCCTCAGCAGGTGATTAGAAATGTCATCAAAGATTGTTTTTGTTGTTTTTTTTGTGTGTAAGTACAAGTCTTACTCACTTTTTTAGAAAGAAGTGATGTATGTTAAAGGGATATTGTAATTTTTGTTACAAAAAAAGGTAAAGTGTTTATTTCTTTGTGAAGAACTAATAAATACTATTGAAAATTGGGGACTCAGTTCATGTATATTCATATGATATATTTGACAATACTTTAAAATATCTATATTAGACTTGCATGGATCTATTTATTAGGACAAATCTAAAACCCTGGGATTAAAGTGATGGGCACACTTTGGCAGGCCCCTTAAAATTTCTGCAGGAATTTTCTAGTTGAACCTCTATTGTTCAATAATCAACATCCAGAATATTTTTATGCTTTCCTTGTTGTTGTTCTGATTAATAAATCTGCACATAACAAACACTATTCTCTTCCAGCAAGAAGGTTTTGGGTTTGAATTCTGACCTGGGGTTTTTGTGCATGGTCGACCATTCATTCCTGGGTTCTCTCTATGTACCTTGGCTTCTTCTCAAAGTTCAAAAACATTGCTTTAAAAAAATTTGTAACTTTGAATTGCTCTTAGTTATAAGAGGTATAGTTTACTATAAAGAAGTATAATAAATTTATATTTATTTAAAGTCCAATTCTGGAGAAGATGTATACAAAGCCTTAAGATAAAATATTTTTTTATTACAAAAGCACTGACAAATTCAGGAAAAAAAAATCCTGTGAGGAAGAGGTCAGAGATGAGGTTGAGGATGAATTGGTTGAGGGAGGGTAAGAGAATTCACGTGAGGCTGTTAATTAGCCGCAGTTCAGTAAGTCCACTCAACCAAATCTTCATTTAATTTTAAAACTCTTTAATTTTAATAGGAGTCTCTACAGCACCATTAGAATGTAATATTCTAAGGCAACAGGTGTGCTGTCTTTGAGGACTAGTACAAGTGTCTTCGTAGATATTGGAACAGCACAGTGTGTTTCTCAAAGCTCTGGAATCTTTTCTTTGGTCAAACTGAGGTTAGAGAGCTGCTGGAGAATTTTATAATGTGTATTTATTTCTTTTCACCCAGATTCAAAGCCAGTCGCTGTCCTACCTCAGAGAGTCTGTGGCTCAAACAGTAAAACTTCAAAGAGAACAGGTGATGAAGAGGGTGATGATGACAAGCACCCAAGAAGATTTATGAAAACCAAATGCAGGTTAGTTCTATAATGATCACTTTTACTGTTTCTGCTGTGGAAAGCGTGGACTTGGCAGAATAAAAAAGTTTTGTCTTGGCACTGATCTGATTCTGGGTCAGTGAAAAGACTTGGAATTATGAATAATAGTTGGAATTTGAATTGTTACCCCTCTTGTGTAGGACAGGGGAATTGGTGGTTCCACTTTCAGTCTGCAAGCTTTAACTTAAAAAATATAGTGGGCACTGGAATACACAGGTTTCCTATGATTGACATTTTCTTTAACTTCCTATTTTATTAATTAATTAGTTTATTTTGTAAACAGGTTGCTGTGTATTGTAGACTTCTACCCAACGGGGTTTACCTGGTTAAATAAAGGAAATAAAAAAATAAATATAGAAAAATAAAAATATAACAGGACAACCTGGGCTTCAATCCAGGTCCATGTGTTCCCGGCTGTGCTGCCCCTTTCAGACAGAACACAGCTGGTGTTCTGTTCAATGATCATACTCTGTCAGAATAGCATACATGCAGTGAGTATACATGCGTGTGCATTAAGAAGTCTGCGACATTTAGAGGAGCCATCAGTGCAGCATACGCAACAAGATACAACAAAAACAAGTCAATAAATTGTTTTTAATAACTAGATGAATATACATGCATGGTCGAGGTTTCGAAGTGTATCTCCTGATCACTTGATCTAGCTGCACCTTGATGATGGTCTGACTGGTTAACTGCTATGCCTGGCTGTCATGCAGCTGTTAATACAGTGTATGACTGTTTAACTTTTATGTCATGCATCATGTTGCTGATTAAATAAAAGCATATGGTAATGACAGCATATATTTGTCTGACAGATATGCGTATGACGATCTGTGAGTGTATGCTGATCTGACAGAACACCAGGGAATGTTTTTGCATTAGCAATTCTAGCCCTGTCCACCCCCCCCCTGTTAACCCTTAGAGCCATGGTTCCAACCAGGCTGGCCAAACGGGGCTGGTTTGGAGTCAGTTGTTGTTTCACTGGCTGCAGGTGGAACAGAGACCAGTCTTCTTTCAGATCTCTGGGTCAGAGGAGCATTTATTTTGCATTTTAACATGCGTCGTCAAAAATTCCCATCATAATCTATTCTTACCGTGAGTTTTTAAGTGACATATTCAATAGCATTTTATTGTCTTTTAGTTAAAATATTCAACAAGCTGAATAGAGGATCCACATTGTGCCACCAGATTAAGCAGATAAAATATATGTAACTTTTTCCCGCAATGTAAAGAAAAATTATACACTGGCTTTGTTCCTCCCACCTGCATATAAATAATAACATTAAATAAGTGCACCTAAATTATGAGCTATTCATCTGCAGAAGCCTGAAAGTATATAATCTCATAACTTCCTAGTCTGCATCGGTTGTGCATAATTAAATATCTCAGGATTTTGAAGTTGATCTAGAGCAGAGGTTCCCAAACTGTGGGGCACGCCCCCTAAGGGGGGTGGGGGGGCATCATGCCATTGCATGGGGTCGCGGGAAGCAGTCTGGATGGAAAAAAAACAAGCAAAAAAAACCAAAACAAAACATGAACGCTGTATGTGCTGGGTTTTTACCTTAGAATGGCCAGCTCAGTAGTGGCTTCTTCACTTCCCATATCTGTGTCCTCTGTCACTTTTATCAGCAGTTAAAACTGTTTAATCCATTACCTGTTTTTCCGAGCCGCCTTTAAATGCAACATAAGCACTACGACACTCGTGCTGGGTTTACACCTGTGCAGCAGTGAAGGGAGACCTGCTGCTGTGCAGAGCTACGCAGGTGTGTTAGAATCATGGCAGCAAAACGCAAATAACTTTTCACAGTTTTCTCCAAACTAACAGACTGAGTTGAGTAAACCTGTTGGATGCAGGTAATGTTAGTTAAAGGATGACTAACTAATATCAATACAGCACCTTAAGCTTGTTAACAAGTAGCTTGTAGGCTACTGGTGTTGTCTATGTTCAGCTACGATTCATTTTGCCCCCAAAAACGTTGATTTCCTTTCCCTCTCAACTCCACCCTGATAGTCTGGAGCCGGGGCTGAGTATAACAGGAATCTTTAAGGTAGGCTAATGTAAAAATATTACATTTCCCGTAATATTTTTACATATTACAGGAAACGTAATATGTTTTCCCGATGTTACGGAAAAACATCCCCAGTGAAACACTTTTTAAAAATAACAAATAAAAAATACAGTAAAAATTAATATCAACTATTTTCACTTCTGTTTAATATAAATTAACTCAGCAGCTAATAGATTAACACAGATCACAGATACATGAATGTAACATTTGTTTATTGAGAATATCAATGCTGCTAAATATGGTTTAATGGTTTCAGCATACATAAATTAAAAGATTTTAAATTGTTTTACATTTAAATGTAAAATTTTATGTAGCTGGAAAGTTTACTTTGTAAAAGTTCAAAGAACAATATTCATAGTTTGTTTTGTTACCAGCTACATTCTGATCCTATGAGTTTAATCTTTGAGTTTAAGCTCCGTTTGTTCACAAATACAAATTAATAAACTGCAATTATCATTGATTGCTTTTTAGATTGACCAATTAAACTACTCCCCCTCTCCCAGATTTCACTAAATCTAGCACAGAAGCTGTTAGAGGTGCTGATGTTTTTAGAATCAAGAAGGGTCCCTAAGTCAAATTCTGCTAAAGGCCTCAAACAGCCTGGGATGATGATTTAAATTCACTGCACTGCGCGCTGGTGTAACTTTCACATCAATAGGATAATATTTGGGGAAAATACATAGGGCATGCAAATATTGGTAGGCTAATAATTTGTTTTGCCAAAAATAGTGTTACAAATATCTTTTACTCTTCAGTCATATTTCAGTCTGTTTTCTCATCAAAATGCGAGAGTGTAGAGCAGGGGTGCCCAATTCGTCGATTGCGACGGTCGATTGCGGAAGGTTTTGAGTCGATCTCGGCTGAACGCCACCAGGACGCTGAGAGCAGCACTTCCTCTTCTGACAGGCTTATCAAAAATATTCACTAAGATCCTAAACGTTTGTAGCTTCATTAANTTCATATAAAATGTCTTTGAATATTAACCTTCAGCTACATCCTTAACAATGGCAAACATTGTCATCTAACCATGACAATGTTTTCCAAACAATCCAAAAACTTGATTCCTACGAGTCTTTGTACATATTTCAGCAAGTATTATTATTGTTATAATTACAAATAAATGCAACATCTTTAGTGAAGTAGGCACTGTACCGGTCTGTTGTGGTGAAGAGAGAGTTGAGTCAAAGAGCAAAGGATTCAATTTACAAGTTCATACTTTCATCTATGATCATGACCATTCACTGGATTATGACCAAAAGAATGAGATCAAAGATACAAGTTGGGGCTGAAACGATTCCTTGAATGATTCAAGTATCTCAATTAGTAAAATTCCTCGAGGAAAATTTACCTGTCTCAAAGCTTCGTTAATTTATGTTTTATTATTTACCACACCATGTTCCGGCTGGGACATTATTTGTGTTATGCGTAGCTCTGACTTCCGCCTCTGAGTTGTTGACAAATCTTAAGTGTAAGCGGCATAATGTCCAATTTTCAAGTTGGACATTATGCCATAGGGATTTTATTAATTGATGATAATGCCATAGGAATTTTATTACTTGATCTGTTTCTAACTTGTGAGTAAGAAACAGATCAGCTGTCTTTGGAAAGTTTCTTTGCAAAGGGGTAAAGGCCCAGAGAAGAGACAGGAGAATGGATTTATCCCGGACCAGTAGGTGAGTCCCACATTACAAGCCGCTCTGCGTACCATGCAGCAACCGGCTCGCTAATGAGGCAATGAAGCTTCAAACTGCTTCGCCAAGAAGAGACCAAGCAGGCTGTACATATAAGCAACACTTCAGCTGTCATTGTCTCTCATCACTCCCAGATGGGAGTGATTGAGTTTAAGCCATTAAGGAGGCTTAAAGACTATCAGCTGCAGANATATCTACCAAAAATCCAATATGGTGCATCCCTGGTCTTTCCATTTCCATTGCCAGCATGGACACTTGGTCTACACCAGGGGTGCCCAATACGTCGATCGCGGAAGGTTTTGAGTCGATCTCGGCAGATGACAATCTGAACGCCACCAGGACGCTGAGAGCAGCACTTCCTCTTCTGACAGGCTTATCAAAAATATTCACTAAGATCCTAAACGTTTGTAGCTTCATTAAAAAAGAATAATTATAAAAAAAAAAAAATCAATGAGACATGTTAAAATTAATAATCTCAGTAATTATTGTTTGAACAAGGTATTGCGCAATTCAGTGTGTTTCGGTCCCATTAACAAAAAAACAAAAAATAAAAAAAAAGGCGACTCAAAGACCGACTGATGAGCAGAGCAGGAGTTTAAATTAGCTACTCAACCACCGCTGTGTTCATGAGAGGCTTATTAATAATTGAGGAATAAATATGAAGCCTGGAAACGTGATATCGTAACGGACTGAATGTTGTGTTTTTAACATAATCTCTGCTCGGCTTGCGGGCGCAGGCGTTTACCACGGCAACGGGTGTGCTTAAACGACAAAGAGACAGAAAGTAAAAAGGTAGGAGTGGTTTAGAGTTGATCCTCTGTTCGGGTTGTTTTACCTTTGTTTATCTTTGCTGTGGCTCATCACACCCGCTGTAGTTTCTGAACATTCAATAAACGACAAACTTGGACTAATTACCTCGTTCGTATGTGAGTATACGTCACAACAAACATCAAATAGGACAAATATATTTCTTTAAGTTTTAACTAATTCTACAGCAATAATTATATGAAATTAAATTAATTGTATCCCGACTTCCGAAGATTTGCCTTTACCTTTTCTGGGCTCTTTGGTTAGTTTCTCATATTGAGGTCATCAAACCAAATTTCAGATCTACATGACTGACTGACACCTGCTGGCCTCAGGTTTGCAACCAGCTTCTGACTGAGAAACCAGTAACCTGCTCCCAGTGTCAGAATCTCACTGAGGAAGAAACTGCATCAGGTTTTCTGTCACTTTATTATTTCTGCTACAACTGATGCATATTCGCATATAAAATAAGTCAATAGAGTTTAATTTGCATTTTTTATGTCTTTGTATCATGAGGGGCCAGGCCCCTCATGATACAAAGGACTGGCTTTGCTGTGCAAACAGGCCTCAGGGGTCCGAAGACCAGACAAGAATGTCCAAGTAGGTAGGCCTTGTCACGATAACAAATTTTTCTGGACGATAAATTGTCCCAGAAGTTATTGCAATAAGCAATAATATTGTTGGTTTGAGACCATTTTCTAATAATATAATGGCAATAGCATAATAATGAGAGAACACATTCTCAAAAATCAACAAAAATCAAACTATAAATTCAAATGAATATTTAACACTGAGACTGGAAGACATTTGAAATATCGTAAATACAAAATAAATTAATAATGAAGTTCTTCATTTATAGGGCTAGTTGAGACTAAAGCACCAGAGTGGTGGAAAGAGAGAGAAAAGAGAAAAATGATAAATCATGCAAATGGAAATTATTTAGCTTATTTTAATTTATCATGCGATTATTGATTAATTGTGATAGGCCTAGTGGTAAGAATGACTGTAGTATGAGCTGTACTCTAGACCAGTGTTTCCTATTCTTGGTCCTCAAGGCACCACAACCTACATGTTTTAGATGTTACCCTGCTTCAACACCCATTCAGATGATT
>NW_006800639.1:112098-135897 GCF_000485575.1 Poecilia formosa | reverse complement strand
CTGCAAGCTTTAACTTAAAAAATATAGTGGGCACTGGAATACACAGGTTTCCTATGATTCACATTTTCTTTAACTTCCTATTTTATTAATTAATTTGTTTATTTTGTAAACAGGTTGCTGTGTATTGCAGACTTCTACCCAACGGGGTTTACCTGATTAAATAAAGAAAATAAAAAAATAAATATAGAAAAATAAAAATATAACTGGACAAACTGGGCTTCAATCAAGAATGACTGTAGTATGAGCTGTACTCTAGACCAGTGTTTCCTATTCTTGGTCCTCAAGGCACAACAACCTACATGTTTTAGATGTTACCCTGCTTCAACACCCATTCAGATGATTGCAATTCAGTAAAAGGCCAGTCTTTGGAATAATCTTCATAATTTTGGTCTGACTCAACATGATAAACAAGCAAGATACAATCAAGGACACACACTGGACCTGATTATCAGTAAGGGTATGAATATTTCCAATGTCTCTGTAACTGATGTTCCTTTGTCTGATCGTTTTGCTGTTATCTTTGAAAACACAATCACCATTGAGCCTCTCAGCAAAACAACTACTGTCACAAAACGTTCTTTCACAGACAGCATAGCAGAAACTTTTATTCTATTACACACTTCCACCTTGCCTTTATGCTGTAACCATGTAGATGGGCTGGTAGATAACTTTCATTCTAAAAGTTCAGGTATCCTTGATTCCATTGCTGCCATTAAAATTAAGGTCGTGTTTGAAAGGAACAAGTTTCCATAGAGATACGCGCAGTTAGATCTGCTAGACAACGTTTCTGTAGGGCTGAACGTAAATGGCAAAAAACTAAACTTAATGTTTATGATGAGATCTATAAAGAAAGACTCCATAGCTACCACTCCACACTAAAACATGCAAGGGAAACATTCTTTGCTGAAATCATAAACAAAAGCCTTAACAATGCTCGTCCTATATTTGCCACAGTTGACAGATTCACAAACCTGCCTGTGACTGAACCATCTGAACTCCACTCTAACAGCCTGCAACAAATTTGCCAAGTTCTTTGCAGTGAAAATTGAAATGGTTAGAGGATTAATCTGCACATCCACATTACACTCAGTATCAATGACTTGCCCACACATTACAAATACAGAAAAAAATGACGCAATTTCAACTACTTATCCATGAAAGCTTAGAAGACATCAAATATAAATTAAGCTCTTCCTCCTGCTGACTAAATATCATCACCACTTTCCTTAAGAAAGTCTTTCCTGTCATTGCGTGTGATCAGCAAAATGATTGAAAAAGCTGTTTCAACAGTTGAATAGTTTCCTATTGATAACAAACCGCTTTGATGTCCTTCAGTCAGGTTTCCATGGTCCATATGGTCAATCCATAGTCAACTCACAGCTTCAGTTATTACAACTAAAAACTAGCGATCAGGCCTGAAATCTGGGTGCAGTGATGAACTCTGACTTGAACCTCCAGAGCCACATAAAGACAGTGACAAAATGGACCATCTATCTCCTGAAGAAAATATCAAGGATTAGAGGACTAATCTCTGAACTCATTCATGCTTTTATCTTTAGTCGCATTGATTACTGCAACAGTGTCTTCACAAATCAATCCTCCAGCTACAGCTGATCCAGAACGCTGCTACTGGCGTTCTCACTAAAACTAGGAAGGTGGAGCACGTCACCCCAGTTCTAAAGTCCTTCCACCGCCTCCCTGTAGCTCAGAGAATAGACTTTAAAATACTGTTAGTTTATAAATCACTGAACAGCTTAGCACCATATTACATTAAAGATCTGCTGCTGTTGTATCAACCTTCCAGACCTCTCAGGTCTTCTGATTCTGATCTGCTCTGCATCCCCAGAAACAGAACCAAACACAGAGAAGCAGCATTCAGCTTCTATGCACCACAAATCTGGAACAAACTTCCTGAAAACTGCAAAACAGCTGAAACATGGAGTTCCATTAAATCCAGACTTAAAACGCACCTGTTTAGAGTTGCTTTTGGAACATAAAACATTGATAAACATTCTGATGTATAATGCCACCAGACAAAATGTTAGGTTTCAATTACTGACCGTCTTCTTTGACTGTATTTTTGTGTTGTTTACAGTTTGAACTGCCCTGTTGCTGAAATGTGCCATACAAATAAACCTGACTGATTTTGTTATTCAACTATCAATTGAAATCATGTGTGCTGAAGCAGGGAAATGCCAAAAACATGCAGGGCAGTGTGCGTTGCGTACCAGGGCTGGGAAACACTGCTCTAGATAAAGGCTTGTAAGGTCAGCAAGGCATTGACTGTAAACCAGTTGTCTCTTCTTAAAGCCGTATTTTTTGTTTGCCTGTAGTCATGAGTTGGATGTGGAGGAGTGTCCACAGCTTACACTGAAGGAGGTTTGGTCCAAACTAGGACTCAAGCACAAACTCCAGCCCCAGTAAGTCTTTTTCCTTCTTTTTGAGTATTTTTCTATTCTAATTCTGCTTGCTTTTGTTTAAACATCTACAAGAAAGTTAGCTATATGATCCAATATAAACTAGTCACTAGTCAAAATATTAACCAGTAATACCAGTTGGTTTGTCTTATGATTCTTTTGATAATTCAACAATGCATTTTCTATTGTTCTGAATTCAAATTTGCAAATTACACCTCCCTGAGAAGATCATAGAACATGATACCAAAAAACATTTCTGGTATGAACCAAAAATGATGATATTAGCAGTATATTGATCAAAGTTAGTATGATAGTTCTATTTAGAGTTGTGAAAAAGACATTCAGTTAGTCCAGTTTAGTTTGGTTGTAAGGTGGTCTAGAGACATTTTAAGTTGGATCAGTTCATATAAAATGTCTTTGAATATTAACCTTCAGCTACATCCTTAACAATGGCAAACATTGTCATCTAACCATGACAATGTTTTCCAAACAATCCAAAAACTTGATTCCTACGAGTCTTTGTACATATTTCAGCAAGTATTATTATTGTTATAATTACAAATAAATGCAACATCTTTAGTGAAGTAGGCACTGTACCGGTCTGTTGTGGTGAAGAGAGAGTTGAGTCAAAGAGCAAAGGATTCAATTTACAAGTTCATACTTTCATCTATGATCATGACCATTCACTGGATTATGACCAAAAGAATGAGATCAAAGATACAAGTTGGGGCTGAAACGATTCCTTGAATGATTCAAGTATCTCAATTAGTAAAATTCCTCGAGGAAAATTTACCTGTCTCAAAGCTTCGTTAATTTATGTTTTATTATTTACCACACCATGTTCCGGCTGGGACATTATTTGTGTTATGCGTAGCTCTGACTTCCGCCTCTGAGTTGTTGACAAATCTTAAGTGTAAGCGGCATAATGTCCAATTTTCAAGTTGGACATTATGCCATAGGGATTTTATTAATTGATGATAATGCCATAGGAATTTTATTACTTGATCTGTTTCTAACTTGTGAGTAAGAAACAGATCAGCTGTCTTTGGAAAGTTTCTTTGCAAAGGGGTAAAGGCCCAGAGAAGAGACAGGAGAATGGATTTATCCCGGACCAGTAGGTGAGTCCCACATTACAAGCCGCTCTGCGTACCATGCAGCAACCGGCTCGCTAATGAGGCAATGAAGCTTCAAACTGCTTCGCCAAGAAGAGACCAAGCAGGCTGTACATATAAGCAACACTTCAGCTGTCATTGTCTCTCATCACTCCCAGATGGGAGTGATTGAGTTTAAGCCATTAAGGAGGCTTAAAGACTCTCAGCTGCAGACGCCCTGGCAACGAGCTGCTTCTCCGCCATTTGCATTCACATGACCCCACCAATCCGGTTTTAACAAAGGGGTGGCGGAGTGCACCGTTCTGGTATTGCTGGTATATGTATTCATGTGTGACATGGGCACCAAAGATACCATCACTCACATGGACACAAAATCTATAAATGGCTGTGCAAAGTGAAGATTCAACTATTAAACTGACTGAAGATGAATACGGAAACTAAAGGCTGAAGTATACTTCTTAAATAACTTCAAAAAAACACTTATGTATATAATATAGCGTGCCTATTAATTTGATCCCAGCATTCTGTTTTGATGCTGAAAATTAGCAACAATGCTAAGGTGAAGTAAAAAGTAGTCAATAGCATGTGAAGTATTACTATGTTGAGTAATATGGACTAATGCCATTCGGGATGCAAACATTAGTGTATAAGCTAAAATTAGCCAAAGCTTAAATGATGTCAGTAGCATGTGGGGGCTGGGGCACTGCCATGAATCTTGGGCCCCATGACAAAAAATTTAATTGCCCTTCTCCCCCATTTCACAGCTGCTGTTACAGTTTCTGAAGTCTATCTTACCCATCAAAAGCGCCACAATTTGAAAGGCTTGCAACTGCCTTGCTTTCTTTGGTTCAATTCTGATACTAGCACAGTATTCGGTGCTAGTGAATTTTACATGAAACAGTCTTGGCGCTGTCAATCAACCTCATTCACTTACTTCTAGAAGGGCTCATGGAAGATTTTATAAAGATTGTTTGACTTTCTGAGTAATGAATACATAGTTTTTGTTGTGTAATTATAAAGAGATTGGAGAACAGGAAAATTCCCTGGAATGATGCTAACTAGATTGTCACTGAACACAGTTTTGCTCATCTTTCACTGGGACAGGGGGGAGGGATTATGCTGGTAACAGGGTTAGAGCTGCTGCTGACTGACTCGTCTGTTAAGTGTGGTAAGAGGTACAGGGACATGTTCAATATATAAATATGATGTTAAATTCTTTCCTTCATTCATTAAATGCTAGTGAAATGCAGGCAAACGGTAGTCTGTAGCTAAGCTAAATATGTAAATGATTGATAATCTCAGTCTACTCACCTCTCTTGTAGAAAAACTGGGTTATAAATTGACACTCTTATCTTTTTTTCGTCTCTCTCTCTCTCTTTGAAAACCTGATTTTATTATTTTTCTAGGCAGCACAGTAACTGCCACAGTCGCTCTTGTCTTCAACCGACTGCTGCTGAACACCGTCAAGTGCGCTAAACAGGAACAAACCATTTCAAGCAGATAGAGGGGTTTAGTGAAAATATAGATGTGTGATTTTTGGTCTGGGAGGGGGTAACATTTAATTTTTACTGATAAAACAATTTTAGAAACACTATATGATTCATTTTGTAATTGACAGGGCCCCGAATTTTTTTCTATTTCTATAAGAAAAATAAAACTATTTTTTGTGGGAGGGCCCCCTGTTGGTTAAGGGCCCTTGGAATTGTCCTAATTTTGGCGCCCTTGTGTGGGGGTGATAGAGATATATATGTATATGTATGGTTGGTTGGTTGGTGTGCATTCAGCAGTTCGAGCCTCACAAATGTAGTTTTTGGGTGACGTTTTTTGCGTAGCACGTGGCCATCGTAGGTTGAAACTGCAACAGAAGTAATACTGTAGTTCCCTTCTGTATGTAGGTTGGGGATGCGCACCTGAGTGAAGTTGGCCCCCCCACCTTCTTCAAATCAGACAAAATTGGTGTCAAACATTTGTGCTACGTTTGTGCTGGTTTGTGCAGCAAAATTTTTTGTTTGTGCCGCTATCATTTTAAAGATATAAAGAAATGTTTCCAGAGGTCATCCAAGGTCAACCAACCCCCCACCTTCTTCAAATCAGACAAAATGGGTGTCAATCAACTCAGCTACGTTTGTGTTGATTTGTGCAGCAAATTTTTTTGTTTGTGCTGCTTTTGCTTTGAAGATATTAATGAAAGTGTAAAGGTCAAAAGGTCAACCAGCCCCCCAACTTTTATGAAATCCAACTTTCTTTATATCTTTAAAATGATAGCAGCACAAACGAAAATTTTTGCAGCACAAACCAGCACAAACATAGCACTAATGTTTGACACCGATTTTGTTTGATTTCATAAAAGTGGGGGGGCTGGTTGACCTTTTGACCTTTACACTTTCATTAATATCTTCAAAACCAAAGCAGCACAAACGAAATTTTTTGCTGCACAAATCAACACAAACGTAGCCGAGTTGATTGACACCCATTTTGTCTGATTTGAAGATAGTGGGGGGTTGGTTGACCTTGGATGACCTCTGGAAACATTTCTTTATATCTTTAAAATGATAGCGGCACAAACAAAAATTTTTGCTGCACAAATGTAGCACAAATGTTTGACACCAATTTTGTTTGATTTGAAGAAGGTGGGGGGGCCAACTTCACTCAGGTGGGATGCGCACAGCGATTCAGGCCACATGAACAGTTGACGGAACAAACATTAATAAATAGATGCCTTATTGGGTGTAGAACAATAATTGCCTGCCATGTACTGAAGTTAATCTTCATGATTTAACAATAAAAATCCGCTGTCAATTTGTGTGATATTACTTACCTTAAGGAAGTAAAAAACACAAAATGTTTTTATATGAAAAAAATATCTTTCAAGATATTTCTTTCAAATTTCAGCATATGGGCCAAATGGTCTGTTGTCTTTTTTGAAAGTATAAAAGTAACAATGTCTTTTGCTTATTATTTCCTCAGGTTGGGAATTGTCATAAACTATAAACATTTCAATGGTCCAAGGCCTAAAAAGACTAATGAGGTAGTTGGAAACATCAACAAACACACCAGATTCTCTGAGATGGATGGAGATGACTCAAATCAAATTAACCCTGCCCTCTACAAGGTAATCTGTTTAAACTGTTTTGACATTTTTTATTCAGCTTGTCTGTGTCTTAGTTGACAGTGGGAAAGCTTAACCAGGACTACACATAATGTGGCTTGCTTTTTTGAAGTCATACTGCAATCAGATTGACAGAGACAGACTTCCAAACTTCTTTTTGAACTCCTCACACTCTGATTTAGTTTTAGATAACTTGGGGTGTGTGTGTGCATGCGTGCTTGCTTGCTTGTTGTAGTCAAGACCACCTAACCTGAGACCAAGTCAAGACCAGAGTGTATTGAGACCGAGACAGGGCCAAGACTTTCATTATCAAGTCAAAGTCTAGTGGAAGGTCAAAATGTGACAGGAGAAGATGCACCAGCAAAAGAAGTGACTGTGAGTGTCAACGGATTATCAAACTGAGAAGATTCAAGAATCTGGCAGAGATCCAGAAAGATTGGAATGAGGAGGAAATCAGAGCTTGAAAAAACACCACATTCAGCAACTGACAGCATGGGTTAAAACTGTCAGGTTCCTTGGGTCAACCCACTTCTGAACCTGAGCTAATGTAGGAAGCATCACAGCTGGGCCAAGGAGGAGAAGAAAGGCTGGACCATTGGCCAGTGGTCCAAGGTACTGTTTTCCAATGAAAGTAAAGTGTCCATTTCATTTGGTAATCAAGGTCCAAGGTTTTGGAGGACAAGTGAGGAACAAAACCCAAACTGCTTGAGGTCCAGTGTGAAATACCCACAGTCATGATTTGGGGCGAAATTTCTGCTCCAGGTGTTAGTAAACTCTGCTTTCTTAAATCCAAAGTCAACAGTCTACCAGAATGTTTTAGAGGATTTTGATTCCTCTGCTGAGGATCTGTATGGAGATGCAGATTTTATCTTCCAGCAGGACCTGGCCCCTTGCCCACCAGAAGCACCAAAGCCTGGTTTGATGCCGTGCCATCACAGGGCTTGATTGGCCTGTCAGCTCGCTGGACTTAAACCACCCAAAAGCAAAGAAGAACTAACAGCAAGCACCAAGGAAATCTGGGCTTCCGTAACTCCCAGGCAATGCCATCAGATGAACGCCTCAATGCCATGTTGCATCAAGGCAGCAATTAAGGCAAAGTATTGAAGATTGACATGTCATTTTTAAAGTACCATATTTTTTTTTTTTTTTTTTTTTTTTTCTACAAATACTAAGAAGTAGTTTGGGCTGATTTCTTCACAGTATTCTGATGTTTTGTATATTCATGTTTTCGTGGGTTTCATGAGCTAGAAGCCCAATTATGTAAGAAGGAACCCAGGGCCAACTGCACAAGGTCTTCAATGGGTCTGAGGACCTCATCCCACTATCTTATGGCAGTCATGGCATCTGTGGCTAACACATGGAGGACTGTGTGGCCATCCACAAACCGTTGCATGCTGAGTGTGAATCTGCTTTCATCTGTGAAGGTCAGAGGGTGCTAATGATGAATCTCCCAATTTTAGTGTTCCCTAGCACACGCCCATCATCCTGCCAGGTGTTGGGCTGTAAGCACAGGCCCTATATGTGGATGCCAGGCCCCATACAGCCCTCATGGAGTCTGTTTCTGACAGTCTGAGTAGACACATCCATATTAGTGGCCTGCTGGCAGTCATTTTGTAGGTCCCTGGCAGTGGACCTCCTGTTTCTCCTTGCAATAAGGACAAGGTAGTGGTCCTGCTGCTGGGTACTAGCCCAGCAGCAGGACCCTTCTGTGTCTCTTGGTGTACTGACCTGTCTCCTGGTACCTAATCCATTCTCTGGACACTACTGAGAGACGCAGCAAATCTCCTTTGATGGATTGGCTACACTACTTGAGCAACTTCAGTGAGCTTTAAAAAACACCTCGTGATGTGTGAGAGCACTGACAAAATGAAAAAGTGACTGAAAGTTTAACCAGAAAGTAGGAGAACAGAGGAATTATCTGTGATCACCACCTGCAGAAGCACTCTTTTACAGTGGTTGTCTTGCTAACTGCCTCTCTTTTCCACCTACGGTGTTTGTACAGCATCAGGTGAAATTGATTCACAATAATTGTTACTTTCAAACTGACTACATTGACTCCACAAAAGTGTAACCGATTGGGAGTTGCATTGTTTTATATAGGTGTTCCCTTTATTTAGTTTTTTTAGCAGTGTATGAATTCGTATATGCATGTCTATGTACATACAGATTGAGCATTCTCTCTGAATTCAAGTTGTGTTAATCTACATATTATAATCTATATAGAGAAGTATGTGTCTTGAGGAAGGAAATAAAGTGTAGATGTTCATTAAACTGTGACCAGCACATCACACTGCACAATGCACACACTGCTCCACCCTATTGCTCTCCAATCAATCATCCCTGGTGACAAAAGCTAAAAACTGGAGAAGTCCAATGGTAGTCTATAAATGAAAGCAGTAAAAGCTTAATTAAAATGTCGAGTTTTTGTCCCCTCTTCTTGAAATTGTACGCAGAGCATGCTGTTTGCTTACCTTGAAATATCTCCAAGGCAAGGGTGGCATTAACTTAATATTTTCCACCATTGTTGTGTTTTTTTTTTTCTTTTTTAATTAAGTTAAGTTTGTACAAGCACAATGCTAATAGGCGATGATGGCGGAGGGTGACACTGCAGTTAGCATGTTGGATACACTGTTAGTACGTTCTCGTCCTTCTGTTATTCAGATGACTTTCTTTAGAAGGTTAATGGAAAGATACGAGAGAGGCATAATTTGGGAGAAAATTCTAGCATACCTTTAAGTCGTAGAAAATAAAAATGAGCAGAGCTATTTGTAGTCTTGTTACTTGGAACTCTAAATACATGGATACTGTTTTGTAGGTTCAAAATTTTCTTCAAAACTTGCCAAGGGAAGCTCAGATGACGGATGTAAAAGAGGAAAAGAGAAATAAGGGGATTAAGAAGAAAAATGATGAGCCTGTAGAAGAAGAAAGATGCAATTGTGAATCCACTTCAGAAACAAAAATGATGGAGGACAATGAATGTTCCTCTTACTCCAACTTCACTGAAAGATCTGTGGAAGAGCCAAGGGATGTGGAGAATCCTGGGAGATCACTAACATTTCAAGAGAAGCTGGACCTTGTTCCATCACACACATTTGAAGGTATCAATTTTCTTTCATTTATTGAATATGTTTGGGTTTCCATTCTCAATGTACTGTAACACACTGTTCACAATTACTAGACAAGTAAGCATTTGGGTATGTGTGAATAGTGAGTGAAGATGTGACTTAATGAGATGAGTGTACATTATTACTAGATTTTAAGAAAAAAACACAAATGAACTGCCTAAGATTTTAAAATAACCAATCTGATAACTGCCAGTGAAATTTAAGGTCAAGGTAAGCAAGCCCGACACATGCCCAACTGTGAATAAGAAATAATTGAAACATCAAGACTTGGGCAGGCAGTATCTGTAAACAGATTTTTTTTATTTTATTTTTTTTTTATTTTCATTGTCAAATTCAGTTAATATAATATGACAACCTTGCTTCTGTCATACTGCACCGGGAAATCTGTGACTATAATATACAGTGAGCAAAAAAGTAGTCAGCCTCTGATTGTGCAAGATGAAAGAGATCAGTAATTTTCATCATAGATGCACTTAAGCTATGACAGCAAATTTAGAAAAAGAAATAATCCAGGAAATCACTTTGCAGAATTTTTTTAAAGAATTTATTTGTAAATTATGGTAAGTGGTCAATAACAAAAGGTCAACTCAATACTTTTTAACATGATTTTTGTTAGCTCATGTCATTGAGGTAATGACATGACCTGTCATTGCAAAGAATAACGGAGTCTTTACCCGGTTCACAATGGGCCAAAATAGCTGGCATTTTGGCCCATACCTCCATGTAGGTCTCCTCTAGAACAGTGATGTTTTGGGGCTGTTGCTAAGTAACACAGACTTTTGACCTCCTCCACAAATTTTCTATGGGCTTGAGCTCTTGAGACTGACTAGGCCAATCCAGGACCTTGAAATGCTTTTTATGGCGCCACTCCTTTGTTGTCAGAGTGGTGTGTTTGGGATCACTCCACTCAGGCTGCGTTTTCTGTGGCTGCTGGAAAACACAGTCACGACCCATCTTTATTGCTCTCACTGATGGAAGGAGGTTCTGGCTTAAGCTCTCGCAATACATGGCCTTGTTTCTTCTTCCCAGAACATATATGTTATCCTGTCCCTTTTGCAAAAAAAAAAAAAAAACCGGCCCCAAGGCTTGTTTTTTCGCCCCCATGCTTCACAGTGGGTGTGGTGTTCTTGGGAAGTGACTGAGCATTTTTCTTCCTCCAAACACAACAAGTTAAGTTTTTACCAAAAAGGTAAAGATGTTGCATGGGGTCCCAGATCAAGGGAGATTATCAATGGTCTTTTATGTCTTCCATTTTCTTACAATTGCTCCCACAGCTGATTTATTCACACCAACCTGCATGCCTATAGTAGATTCATTTTTCCCAACCTGATGCAGGTCTGCAATTTTCTTCCTGGTGTCTTTTGACTGCTCTTTGGTCTTGGCCATGGTTGAGTTTGGAGTCTGACTGGTTGAGGCTGTGGAGAGGTGTCTTTTATACAGATTGAGAACAGGAGAGCTTCTTAAAGAAGCTACAGGTCTGTGAGAGCCAGAAATCTTGCTTGTTTGTGGGTTGCTTAATTCTTATTTTCCACCATAATTTACAAATAAATTTTTCAAAAATCCTGCAATATGATTTCCTGGATTTTTATTCATCTTGCTGTCATAGTGTAAGTGTACCTATGCTGAAAATTACAGACCTTTCTCCTCTTCCTAAGCAGGAAAATTTGCATAATCAGTGGCTGACTAAATATGTTTTTGCCGCACTCTAGCTCATCACCTTCATATGAATGTGTGCATGAATGACTGAATGTAATGTGAAGTGCTTTGGAGACCTGGATTTTATAATGCAGATAATTTACCATTAATTTACAAACATCTGGCATGATTGTTGTCAAGTTGGGTGTGTCTCCATTGCAGTCCGTTTCTCACCAATGTGGGTGTGAAATAATACCAGTCACATTAAGAAGTTTAATTTGTATCACCAAGCTGTAAATGGTAACTGCATTTAACCATATTTTCAAATTCATTGATATTTATTGCAACTTTCATTGCACAAACTGTGGAGAAAATAACAATCCTGACAATATATACAGTTTCTGGAGTTTTTAGACATTAATTGGAATTTATCACCACAATAATTAATTAATTAATTAAAATTTTATAACAAATTTATCACACTAAATTATAAACATTTTGTAGCAGGGTTTCCCCCAGAAAACTTGCTAACCCCAGTGGTCAGGGCATCCAGGTGGCCCAGCGGCGGTCAACCGTGTTTTTGTATTAAAAAATGTTAAGTTGACAGGAAATGTAAAAGTATTACTGTTTAATTATATGTTACGGGAAAAGATCTCCAGTGAAATGCTATTTAAACCAACTGGTCTAAAAACAACAAATTTGCACTTCTGTTTAATCCAAATTAAGTCAGCGGCTCCATCAGGCCCCCAGGGCTTCAGGGGCCCCATAAATGCTAATATATTAAAACAGACCACATATACAAATGCAATACTTGTTTATTGAGATTATCAATGCTGTTAAATTTTATTCAATTGTTTAGGCATACATAAATTAAAGGATTTTAAATTTTAAATACAAGATTTTAAGGAGCTGGCAAGTTTACTTTGTAAAACTTCAAAGAACAATATTCATAGATTGTTTTGTTACCATAGCAACAATCTGATGCTGTGAGTTTAATCTTTGAATTTACAAATCCAATTTAGTAAACTGCAATGATAACTTATTGCTTTTTAGGATCGTGCGCGCGATCCCGCTGAGGTAAAGCAGCGGCAGCGCGCGAGGCAAAGCGCAGAGGCGCCAGCTGTGTGATTGGTCTGCACTGTCGTGTTTAAATGCATAAACTACAAACCTATTTATTATAAACCTATCCTTTAGGAATAAATCTGCTCTGCTAGTGAAATTCTAAGAGCAAAAGAGACACTTGCAGCCCGGCTTTAAAAAAAAACAAACAAACAAAAAAAACGATTTTTGTTTTCTTTTCTTTTAATTTTCCTAGAAACATAAACAATTGACGCTTAGCCTGGCGGCGGGGCTAGTAAAGCATGGCGGGCCGCCAGGCTTATAATACACTGGGGGAAACCCTGAGTAGATGTTGTGGTGGCGCATCCTATGTATGGAGCCCTTTGTCCTCAACAGGTCTGAGTCCTGGTCTGATGACCTTTACCACATGTCTTCCCAATCTCTCTTTATCCATCTGTCTGATCACTCTCAAATAAAGGTCATTAGACAATAAGATGTCCAACCCTTTCTTCTGCCGCTGCTCGTAATTGCGCTGCTCAATATTAAGCAGTTTTCTGACAGTAGGCGCCATGCCCATGAGTCTCCTACGTCTTTCACTCATCCAGTGATGTAAATTACAGGCCAATCAACAAATGCTGTTTATCAATCACCTGAGTGTAATGCATGGTTTGGCACAGCTTGTACTACCCCTTAGGTTAGTCTTTCTTAAATTGTGGTTGCTGGACCACAGGTGGTCCACGGGCACATGAGCTGCAAGGTACTGCATGTAAACGACCATTTATTTGCTGAGACTTGAGCTTAAAGCATATAGTTAGCTTACCAAAGAATTGTTTAGAAATAATAATGGATAAGTGGCTTAAAACTGTCACTCAAATGAAAATCTGAAGATAATGGTGGGAAAAAACACCAGAACTACCTATATGATTGGAGGAAACTAAGTCATTCGTGCTGACAGTATTGATGTTGTTCACAAGCGATTTGATTCTTTTGAACGGTTTTAAGCCGTGAACTAGTCTCAGTTGGTGAGAACTGTTCTGTTTTTTTTTTTTTTTTTACAACTTTGCTTGTTTATAATGTTCTGCTCATCTGTCAACAGCTATTATTTTTATTTAATTAAAATGATTTAATTGTCAAATAAATACAATAAATAGGAATAGGAGGATAATTTATATATTTTATAGTGCAGAAGACGATTTTTGTTTCTGCCAAACCAAGAAGAGAGAAGAGAATACCAATGGTGTTCCTCCAGTGGTTTTCTGGTTTTGAATGTTGGCAGACATTGAAAATAAAGCAAGACTCAAAATGCTTTTTGTCTCTTTCTGCTGACTTCCACATTGGTGACCCTGAACATTTTTTTGAGGGAGAACTCACCAGATGCTGCTGCCGCTTCTCTGCCAGCCATGGTTTTGTTCCAGTGGTGGAACAAGTCGGCTGGGGGACGGGGCTAATGACCGGGCCCTTTATACTCAAAATAACAAAGCTCATGAAAACATAATTTTATAAAGTGCTAATAAAGGCCACTCATATTTGTTGTAAAAATACTCCAATCTAACCAAGTTTACAATCCATTCCTAAGTATCTGACTGATGATGACGTGGATGGTTGGTGATGTGTTTTACCCAGAATACGCTTGGAAAAAATATCGGCGATCAACTTATACATTTGTATGCCATAAAGTTAAATGTAAGAATGAAAATAAAGCCAGTCATGTAAGCACAACATTTTATTCAATATTTTACACCCACTATGCCACTAAAATTCAGTCGGTCTTGTAAAAAATTTTTAACCATGAGTCAACAATGACTGGGGCAGCCTACTATATAATCTACTGGGGGACCAGTAAGCTACATTTATTATACACCATACTCAACAGGAGAGGGCTCACCTTCTCCAGCTCTCATCAGACTGATACGGACTTGAATCTCTGAAGTCATATTCTGCCTCCCATCCTATGGCTCCGCCCCTAGGCCCAGTTTTTTGCCAGGCAGCTATTATTCCATCCACCATGGTCTGCGTTATAAATCTTCCATATTTTTGGCACTGCAATCCGGAACCGTAGTTCCAGCATGTGGAGGCCTGGATCCATCTCCATGGGATAGCTATAGACAAGACCAAGTAGTTCCATATTTTTGCTGTGTTGGATTCTGTTTCCACGTGCAATCTCATGGGTCTGTTGCATAGCGCATCAAGAATTGACACATTTTGTGCGTTCAATATTTGTCAGCCACTCTGCGGCTTTACCAACTGTCGAACACATAGCAGGCCAATCATTTGTTGTCCCTAAACGGCTTGGGGGATCGCAAACCCTCTGAGCTAATGGAGAACAGGCTGGCATTACTTGACTCAAGGGATGGTTTCCTTCCTTTTTTATGTACCTGTTTCTGCGCCAACTTCCTCCACCCATTTGCACCACACTGGCCATCTCTCTGCTGATCCGGACCAAGGATTATTGTTCCCTTGCTGAAGAAGCAGACCGGCTTTTGTTGGTTTGTTGGACTCGAGTGTCTGAAGCTGTTGATGCCGTGGCTGTGATGACAGGGCGGAAGGACGAAATTCTTTGCTTCTACCATTAACGGTTTAGTAAAGGCGTGTTTGTTCCTGTGTCAGGGAAACGAGAGCTGGAGCTTGCTAGCATTGGTGTGCTAGCAGCTCAGATAACCTGCTTTTCATCATGGATGAGGTTTCTGGACGGTGTTTCCTGGTGGACCCAGGTTCACAGCAGAGAATTATGCCACTTTTTGGCAGCAGGCATCTTGTGTGAAAGTAAGAAATCCTCGCTGGACGCAGCCAATGGCATCTCCATTTGCACTTTTGGATCGAGATTGCTGACTTTGAGTTTCAACGGACATCACTTTCAGTGGGACTTTGTGATAGCTTCTGTGTCTTTACCTATTTTGGGTGCAGATTTTTTGTGTGCTTTCAAGTTATTAGTACATGTTACTATTAGCTGATTAAATGAGACTGTATCTTTTGCTACCTGCCCCTATAAACATCCACCTCTTGCCAATATGCTTGATAATGAATGTCAGTGATTGTTAGCAGAGTTTCCTTCTTTAATTGTTCCCACCGCAACTAAGCTTGGCGTGGAGCATTGCATCACTAGTTGGCAAACATGGAGCATCTTGGCATTCGACGATGTTCCAAAAGTCCATGGACATCCTTGCACATGTTTCCCAAGGCCAAAGGTGTTGGCAGAAACAGGGATACCAAGGTCTCTAGAGATGGCCTTCCACCCCTTGGAAGTCTTATAAATAATAATAGCATTTCTGGCGTCCTCAGACAGCTCATTTGTCTTTACCATTGTCACACATGAAGAAGGAATAACGGGTGACTTTTTAAAACATCAACATGATCATTCCTTGGATAATTCATGTCACATACCCATGTGAAGAAGCAGTTCATCACAGGTGAGCCTGTTGCAAATTCTTATTTGTGATTTGCAATAGGTGAGCCGAATTGGGTTTCCATGCCGATTTGCAGCGCAAAGGGTGCCAATACTTTTGACATGGGAAACAGTACATTTTTCCACGTTTTCCTCATAATGTTTATCTTTTTAAATGTTCTTTATCATTTGCTGTTTTGTATCAAACAAAAGCTGACTGCAGTAAAATGTTGCTTAACTTGGTGAAATTTCTTCAGTAAATATTCCATAATATGTACTTAAACTTCATGGGTGCCAATAATCGTAAGCAGGACTGTAGAAGCAAAAATGGGGACCAAGAGATAGCGTGAACCCCCAAGAGGGTACCGGGATTCGATGAATACTCCGCTTTTAGTCCATCCATGTCCAGTGGCTCCTGTGGCTCTGACGACTGATATCTCTGATTATGCTGTTGAGGCAGTATGTGGACAGTGGGTGGATAGGACCTGGCAACCCCTCGCTTCTTTTAGCTGGAAACTCTGGGATGCAACACCTTTGCAGGGTTTTCCCCACAAAACTTGCAAAGCCCGGTGGTCAGGGCACCGAGGTGTTCCACCGATGGTACACCGTGTTTTTGTATTAAAAAATGTTAAGTAAACAGAAAATGTAAAAATATTACTGGGTAACTATATGTTACGGGAAAACATCGCCAGAGAAACGTTATTTAAACCCACAAGTAGTCTTAAAAACAACAAATCAAACAATACAATTTAAATGAATATCAATTATTTGCACTTCTGTTTAATCCAAATTAAGTCAGCTTATTGTTTTATTACCGGTACGTATTTTATAACTTGTTTTATGTCAAGGTGACCTTGGGTGTCCAGAAAGGCGCCTATAAATAAAATGTATTATTATTATTATTAATCACAGGAGGGGGGAGTGGAGATGCGGGGGAGCGGGTGGTATTAATGACTCTACTTAGCATACGAATAGCCTAGCATATGCAAAGGCACTTCACCAGACCCACGTGGATTCTCAGTCATTGGATGAAAAACAATGACATCACAGTTCATCATTGACATGTGATTGGTTGGTTGACGTGTGCCCATTGGAGAGCACTTATGTCTTTATAAATAAACCCCGCCCCAATAATTAATATTTTAACGCTGTATTTAAAAAAATCTATATAAAAAATAAATGCTGTATTAAAATATATTCATTTGATATTGTTTATATGCAACATGTTCATATATGAGGAACATAAATGGGGCACAGAAGTTTTTTTCTGATAAAAATAAAAACTTTAATGAAAAAGAAAAAACACTTGAAAACAATTGGAAGAAAAAAGAATTAAAAGCAGTTGGTAATAAATAGTAAAACATAATTCAACAAACTTTGAGGCAGATAATTTGCCTTGATGGATTTTAATAAATCACAAGTACTTTAATCATTCAAGGAATTGTGACATCTGTGACATCTTACCTGCTTCTTTCTTGACCAACATCTGGATGACTGGCAGTAGGTCCTTGATGCAGCTGGAAAACATTGTGTGCATTGTCAATACATAGCATTTTTAAATTATGTACATAAACAATATTGAAGCATAAAATGTCAACATTCTAAAATAGTAGATACTCACACACAGTTGCATCTCTGTCCTCATCACGGACATCAGGACATTCCTGAAGATTCTGATTGATACAAATGTGACTCCCATTCTGTGGAGTCTGTGGAAATAAATGTAAAATTAAAAAAATATTGTAGCAAATATATCGCTTTCTCAAAAATACATAAGTAAATAAGTTAAAATTATTCTCAACAAGCCATTGTACAATTGGGAATCAACAGTGACTGTACATAATACATACCGGCTTCATGGCTCCGTTCTCATATCATATCTGTCCTTCGTCCGCCATGTTGTCGATCTCTACTGCTTATCACACTCTGCCTTGCTGCACTACGTTATAGCAAAATAAATAAAATAACCGGAAGATCAGTTTTCCTTACAAATATGCGAGTGTTCACTATTGACTAAATGTGAAATCATAACTTACTGAATTTCATTTTGTCCTGGTGGACTCCGTAAGAGTGCCTCGGCACCGTGGTCTGAGGCTGTTAAGGCTTAGCCATTTTTCAGGTCTGAAAAAAATAAAAGAAGATGCGAGTATTTTTAAGAGTTCAGAACATCACATGTAATAAAAAATACAATACGAAATCTCACCCTACACTTGTTTTGGGATTAAGAAAACGACAGACCGCTTTCTGTAAGAAACAAACAAAGCAACTCGCCTCGCTGCACTTGCTCGCTATTCATAAAAGCTTTCTTAACGTGAGTTCGGCCTTGTTGGACCGCCGCGGTGTCATCTGTTGTTTTCCGCCGGGACATTGCTTGATATCAAAACGATACTGAAAAAGTAACTCCGTGAAATAGGACTTTTTCCACCATTTCACACAGTGCACGGGCATTTTCGTTCATGTTGGGTTTAGCATTAGCACTCTTTAGCGCCAGTGCAAATCTTCCTCTGGAGTTTAATGGCGGCTGCCTGGCCAACTATGAAAGCGCATTACTGCCACCAACTGGACTGGAGTGTTAAATGAAAGTTGACAGAAAAAAAAATACATTCTAAAAAGTTATTTTTTCAAAAGTTACGTGACAGTATATTTTATTTTATTATTATTAAGTTCTAAAATGTTTGTAAATGTGTAGATGTTTATTTACTCAATTCTACTTTGAGCTGTCTCCTTTTTAGTTTATACAAAATATAATGATTCATAATCCTTGAGTTATATTTAGTGCTTAACTAACAAAACTTAAAAAATAATGCAAATGTTTATACTCTATCAGAAGGTATCACATACTTTCAACCATTTTGTTCAATTTAAACTCAAGAGTTAAGCAACTGAATACTGATAAATCATCTGTAGTTTAAGTCCTGTATTGAGATGTGGAATGGTGTCACCACCACTCTAATATAGCATGACTCTGGGTCTTTAAAGCAATCAGTGAATATTAACATTAGTTTGAATATTATTCACAAAAATACTTTATATACAATGAACCACTCTGGAACATGTTTTTTATCATTATTATTGATTAAGTTGTGCAGTTCTTTGATTAAGTTGTGTGGGAGGAATGTCAAAGTAAGATCATGTTTAACAAAGGTCTATTGTATGTATTCATGGATATTCTTCTTTTATATCATCAATTCAACCAAAACTAAGTTTTTCAGTGCTCCTAACACATGTAAAATATATTTTAATGGATAAGATAGATTATTGTTTTAATATTCTTTCTCCAAACATAGTTCTTCATGGCATACTTCTATAACTGATCAATACCTACAGACGTCTCAAAATGTGTTAAACTGTTTGGCCCATTGTACTGCAACACCAACATGTATTTACATCTCCATTTGAAGGAGTACATGTTGGAATACAGGCTTTTTTGAGCCAGTATTCCAGTATTTGTGATTAAATACTGAGAATGTTTAATCACAAAGTCCAGATTAGGAGACAATTTCAGAAGAGTCAACAACAACTTAGTTTGCCGTGAACATCTGCCTGTGATACTATAATGACCAAAATTTTACATGTGCAAATGATTGGAACTTTGTCATGATGACACAACTGATGCTTTATGTAAAGCTCAGTGTTTTCACGTCAGCAGAAACACTTCGGTCTGCATTCCATCACACAATTTTGGATGAGCTTGACAGACATGCATTGTTGACAATATATCATCAGATTTACCCTGAAAATTGTACTTTGATATGCACACTTAAGTGTTAAGGTTACATCCCTAAGTTGAGCTAAGTGTATTCAGTGCTGGATGGTGAATGTCACACTAGATTTGTTCCATTTGTGTGACTTTGTAACATTAGAACATTTTCAGCATTAATGCCTGTTTTATACTTAAATCTCATTATTTCTCAATAACACTGAGGGGTTTTGGCCAGATCCTGGGTCTAGTAAACAGGTGAACAGAAGGTAAAATGGGTTAGCTACAACAGGAATGAGAGTCAAAAGGCCGGTGCTCAACAGTTGATTTGCATTTGCATGGCTCTCAGCAACTTCATTTAAATATGAAAACCTCTGCTAAGCACAGGGGGGGTGATAGGGGAACACGGACACACAGCGTTTTTGACCATTCTTGGCAGTGCTCTACAATTTTCCACTCTAACAAAAACCTCTTGCTGATAGCCCTCAATCGCACGGTAGAACTAGGTGTCAATAGCTGTCAAACCCCACTTTTCGGTGTGATTGGTCCACTCTCCCGGCTTTAAATGCATAAACTATAAACTTATCTTTTAGGAATAAATTTGCTCTGCCAGTGAAACGCTCAGAGCAAAAGAGACACTTTCAATCCCTATTCATATGGATCATATCCTAAATATATGCATATTTTTTTGAGATACCTCGTCTGTGCCAACCCAATGAAGGCATTAGCATACTAGCTGTGACCCATTTTGATCTGTTTTGAACCAGAGAAGGTAAAGGTAATTTTATTTATATAGCACATTTTCAGCAACAAGGCAAAACAAAGTGCTTTACGGGACTTAAAAGGAAATACAAACAAAATAACAAACCAAAGGAAAGGGCAAAAGAAGAAAAATAATCTAATAATGTTTATCCAAAGTACAAAAACTAGATACCCTTATTCAGGGTTCGTGGATAAGTTTAAGTAAGTATCCTCTGATCTAATTACTTATTTGGTTTGGAAGAATAGGAGTCTAAAAAGTAGTTGCTAAGGTAGTTTTTCTGGATTCCAAGTTCTAATCCCTGTTCTGGGTTGCTAAATAAGTGTAAGTAAGTATTCTCTGGACTTTCTAAGTGTGCTCTAAATTTGTAAAAGTAATGAGTACTCTACAGTTTCTAAGTAACAATAAAAACTAAATGTTCCTGTACTGGAAGATTTTTTTTTCTGGATTCTAAGTTCGTTCTAATTCCTTTTCTGTGTTGCAATAATAGGAGTCTCTCTGCATCTAAATAGTGAGCACTCTAAAGTTTCTAAAAAAATAAGCTAAAGAGTGACTAATGAACTAGAGCAGGGGTGCCCAAAGTCGGTTCTCAAGGGCCGGTGTTCTGTCATACCCGACAATCCAGCATACCTTGTGGTAATGCGCATGCGCACATCGATGTTACGTCACGTACTGCTTACTCAGCAGATTTCTTAGAAATCCGTCATACCTCTATGTTATGTTTCTCAGACGTTTATGGTAAATTTTATTAAGCTGCTATGTTAATCAAAGAGATTAACATTGCTGTTTCCAATATCGTTACCATACTGTAAACAAGGCATTAGTCCTGTCTAGCGTCACTATTACTACAAATACTGTTTGACTACAAATTTGGTCTGGATATTTTGTCCCTATAGCTAATCTACATTTTTAATATTTTAGTACTTCTTTAAAAAACTGTACAGAATATGTCCTAAAAAAAGCATGAATAACGCTGGATGCTGACTGAAGCTGTTGGGCAACGAGCAGAACAACACCTCTTTCTGAACACTGTGTGGAAATGACTAGATTTTTCTTATTTTAATTTTTTTATTTACCGTAAATTTCCGAGAAATAAAACACACAAAATGAAAATTCTACAGGTATGACGGATTTATAGGAAACGTAACATTGATGTGCGCATGCGCATTACCACAAGGTATGCTGGATTGACGAGGTATGACAGAACACCGGCATCCTGCATGATTTACTTCTCTCTCTGGTGGTAGTAACAACCTTTTCAGCATGTCAGTATTCTTCATCCTCTAATGAGCCATCATTTGATCCAGGTGTGTTAAACCAGGGAGAGAACTAAAACACACAGGATGTCAGCCCTCAAGGACCGACTTTGGGCACCACTGAACTAGAGTCTTTGGATTACAAATGTGTTCTAATTCCTTTTCTGGGTTAAAAGTGAGTACTCCACATTTTCTAACAAAATAAAATAAAAAAGAGGAAAGGACACATTAGAGCACATGAGGACCATCCCAAGACATAAGCAAACTAAGCAGCCGCTTAGAGCCACCAAGGGGCCCCCTCCGTAGAGCTGATTTATTTTTTATTTTTTTTCAGTAACAATTTCTATGTCATAACAAAAACACTTATGCTTATGTGTTTTTACAATAATATATTTGACAATGTATGTAGAAATCATTATTTTATGGACAAAAATGAAAAAAATAAAGTGCTCTTAGGTGCCCCCTGGTGGCCGTGGTAGGTCACGCAAGCTTCGCCAGCATCATGAGCTGCCGTGCACTGTGCAGAGCGCATCCAAATGTCCAAAGCTCCAAAGCTCCGGTAGAAGATAAGTTAGCAAAACAATGTCTCAAAAAAGGACTTATCCTTCAGGGAGAAAGAAAAGGGGAAGAATAGAAAAAAAGCCAAGATAAAGGTTTGTCTTAATATGTCTTTGTAATGTAATGTTTATAACAAAGATTTGTGAAGCTGCTAATAGAAAATTAGCTGTATAGCGATCTTAAACGGGTTCAGTTCAACAGCCAAACATTTATGCTAGCGTCTTTGTGTGAAGCTCAGTTTTAACTTGAAATAAGTTGATTCTCCTGCTTGGCTCTGTATATTTCTGAGGTAGTTTTGGCTTCAAAACGGCGTGTTTGATAACATTTGATAACAATAATTAAAACTTCTCAATGTTTCATATTGTCTAGCAAAATTTTTCCCATCAGGATCTGGCAGCAGATCCTGCATTGATATATTAATGCAGCAGCTACATGGACTGCTGCATTAATATATCAATGAGCTGCTCTAAGCTGTAGTTGGTTATATGTTGTTTGCTGCCAATCATTTATGTGGCTAGAACAATATTTTTCCATCAACTTCTAAGTCAGTGGTTCTTAGCCTTTTTTGAGGTACCGAACCCACCAGTTTTATATGCGCATTCACTGAACCCTTCTGTAGTGATAAATAAAATATGATTTTTTCCCCCCAAATTCAAGACATAGGGGTGACCCAACAGAGTCTAGTTGGGTCACTCCATGATCACTAATTCTTCTTAAAATGTAAAGTCTCTGAGAACAGTTCTTCAAAATATAGTCAGTGTTTTCAGCAAAGTTGAGCTGACTGTCCAGGAATGACCCAAGGTATTTAAAATTTGCCACAGTTTCAACAAGTTGGACATTGAGAGAAACTGGAACCACTTTAAGGTCTTGTTTAGATCATTTAATTAGCTCTACATGCTTAAGAGAATGTAAAATTAATAATAAATAACAAAGACTTGGCAGTATTCTGATTTAGTAATGTAATTACATTAGTTGTGTTACCACCCCCACGCCACTAGAGGCAGTAGCAACCCCGAAAAGATGCGACTAAGGAGCAGATTTAGAAGTACACCGAAAACTACAGAATTTGGTAAAAACGGTGAGTTTTGCTGAAGTAATTAAAGACACAAATTCAAATCCATGCTGAGAGTGAAACTCCTTCAATCAGTGTTCCTCCGCAGCACTGATTGGCTCAGCAATGTAACGTGATCCTCTGCAGCAAGTGATGGCAAAACGGGGCGTCATCACGACTTTACACAGTGTGTCTTTACCTCCGCGGCAGAGGCTCCGCTGAACCCCTGGGGTTCGATCGAACCCAGGTTAAGAACCACTGTTCTAAGTTATGTGAAACTTCTGTTAAAATAATTTCAAGGCTCAAAATCAACCCAGTACCGGTACCAGTCCACATTCTCAGGGGAGAAAAACTCACCTGGTGTAAATTAAATTTTTAGCTCTTGCAGTACGCTTGAGAAAATTAATTTAATTATAGAATGTCATGCAGGGTCATGCAGAGACCACTAAAGGGGCAGTTGTTCAAAAAAAAAGGGCACATCTAACCGCATTCTAGGACAGAATATTAAAGCCACACAGCTTTCAGAGTTTAATGAACGATGATAAATTACAAAATTGTGAGATATACAATCAAAGTTAAGGAAAATCTCGGTAACACTTTATTTGAAGGGGGTTGAATAACACTGTCATGACACT
>NW_006800639.1:106479-111429 GCF_000485575.1 Poecilia formosa | reverse complement strand
TTTGTTATAGGAAAGTATTGCAATATTCAAACCCGCAATTTAGCAAGATATGTGAATCAGAGCTAGGCCACCAGACATATTTTGTCTTTACAGAAATAAAATATATTAAAATATAAACAAGGCCACAATGCTACCTTTCAGTGGACTTTAATCTATAAAAAAAGCTGCCTGTTTGCTGCAGTGGAGATGAAGAAGGTCCGTTCAGGAAAGCAGAGCTGCATCAAACTTTAATGTGGAACTGCAGAAAAAGGAAAAAAAAAAAAGAAGCAAATATTGAATTGTTAATGCATGTCACCATGAGAAAAGCCTACTGAGTTTTGCTTAAAAAACTTTTTTTTAATTAAAATAACACATTTGTGTCTCATGACGTGAAAAAATTATTTGCAAAACAAACTTATTTGCACATGTCATAAATCTTTTCTTGCTATTCTAAGTTTTTGTTTGTGACTCAAAGTTTTGCTTGTGATTCTCACATGATGTCATGGGCAGGGCCCAAATCACAACAAAATATTTCTGATGTGTGCAAATAAAAGTTTGTTTGGCAAATAACTTTTTAAGTTCACGAGACAAAAATTTGTTATTTAATTTAAAAAAAAAAGATTTTTAAACAAAACATGTTTTTTTAAAAAGAAATCATTACAATTCCAAACATTTTGATTACAATTTTATATTACTTAACTGAGGTTTATTTATTTATTTAATTTATTTATTTATTTACTTATTTATTTATTTAATCAATGAATAATTGGGGGGGAAATGAACTGCATACTCTGCAAACCAGACCCTAAACTTAAAGTCTGGATTGAGTTTTTTCCCCTCTGTTAATGACACACTTTTATTATATACATTATATCTATCTTGGTAATTCAGGGTCAGAAGAGAGCTTAGGAAATAATACCAAAAAAATAAAAATTGACCAAAAGGGTATTTGGGGGCAAGGAGCAAAAGGGGCAAGCGCTCAAGCACCACCAGCTCCCCTCCTCTGCACATGCCTGATGTCATGATGTGTGTAGGGCTTGTTCAGTCAAGTCCGTCACAAATTGGTCGATAAGCCAGGTATCCACAAGCTCCAACCAGCAGAAATCCTGTTATCCTAAATAAATCTTGGGTGAATCCCACCAGGTGTGTCCCCGCAGGACAAGAGGGCTCTCCTGTGCCCAGAATTCTCATTGAAAATTTGATCATTTGCATTGAGAGATCGGTTGACCAGATCCATAATTTGTAGATTTGGAGGTTGTGCAAAGAAAGGCTCCAAAAATCTAGAAAAAGCCAGGACAAAAACAGAGCAAGCAGGCCAGACATGGGCAGGGAGGGAGCAGAGGAAAAAAGTGTCCACCTTCACTGAGAAATCCTCTTTATGATCCCCATTTGAATTTCACACATCTGGGTTTCACATCTGCAACCCAGCAAAACTTAACAGCTATAGAGCCTTAACAACAAATAAAAAATACTCCATATAAACTGCCTGTCAAGATGGCTGTTAGTTACAAAGTTCATGAAACTGTGACTTAATATGAGACTATGTACAGAAGACTGATCAACTCAAAACTTGAAACCAACACTCAAACCGAGACCCTAAAAAAAACTGTATTTATTTTGATCCTTGGTTTATTTTTTATTTTTTCTAATATCTGAAATATTTATTTGAAAAATTTGAGTTAACCAGTTACTTGAGAAAGTAACTTGAGTTAACAAGTTACTAGAAAACTAAATNTTTGTTATAGGAAAGTATTGCAATATTCAAACCCGCAATTTAGCAAGATATGTGAATCAGAGCTAGGCCACCAGACATATTTTGTCTTTACAGAATTACACTATTAAAATATAAACAAGGCCACAGTGCTACCTTTTAATGGACTGTAATCTATAAAAAAGCTGCCTGTTTGCTGCAGTGGAGATGAAGATGGTCCGTTCAGGAAAGCAGAGCTGCATCAAACTTTAATGTGGAACTTCAGAAAAAAGAAACAAAAAACAAAAGCAAATATTGAATTGTTAATGCATGTCACCATGAGAAAAGCCTACTGAGTTTTGCTTAAAAAACTTTTTTTAAAAATTAAAATAACACATTTGTGTCTCATGACGTGAAAAAATTATTTGCAAAACAAACTTATTTGCACATGTCAGAAATCTTTTCTTGCTATTCTAAGTTTTTGTTTGTGGCTCAAAGTTTTGCTTGTGATTCTCACATGATATCATGGGCAGGGCCTAAAATCACAACAAAATATTTCTGATGTGTGCAAATAAAAGTTTGTTTGGCAAATAACTTTTTAAGTTCACGAGACAAAAATTAGTTATTTAATTAAAAAAAAAGATTTTTAAACAAAACATGTTTTTTAAAAAGAAATCATTACAATTCCAAACATTTTGATTACAATTTTATATTACTTAACTGAGGTTTATTTATTTATTTATTTATTTAATCAATGAATAATTGGGGGGGAAATGAACTGCATACTCTGCAAACCACACCCTAAACTTAAAGTCTGGATTGAGTTTTTTCCCCTCCATTAATGACACACTTTTATTATATACATTATATCTATCTTGGTAATTCAGGGTCAGAAGAGAGCTTAGGAAATAATAATACCAAAAAAATAAAAATTGACCAAAAGGGCATTTGGGGGCAAGGAGCATTTGAATTTCACACATCTGGGTTTCACATCTGCAACCCAGCAAAACTTAACAGCTATAGAGCCTTAACAACAACAAATAAAAAAAATACTCCATATAAACTGCCTGTCAAGATGGCTGTTGGTTACAAAGTTCATGAAACTGTGACTTAATATGAGACTATGTACAGAAGACTGATCAACTCAAAACCTGAAACCAACACTCAAACCGAGACCCTGAAAAAAAAAGTATTTATTTTGATCCTTGATTTATTTTATTTTTTTCTAATATCTGAAATATTTATTTGAAAAATTTGAGTTAACCAGTTACTTGAGAAAGTAACTTGAGTTAACAAGTTACTAGAAAACTAAATTTCATAAATTTCATCACATTAACATTTTCCTCAGAATACCTAGATCTCACTTTTGCTTCCTTAAATAGTTTTAAAGTTTAAAAACATCTTGGATTGACTGAAAGTGCTGCAGTTGTTCAGCAGTAAAATTAATCTTGAAATACTGTACATTTTCTAATTGAATGCAGATTAATTGAATAAATGCTGATTCAGTGTAATAATTAATCTTGTATGTCTACATAGGACAGATTGTAAAACATGTGAAGAAGCCAAATAAAAACCATAAAAGAAGAAAGAAGCCGAAGGTCCCAGCAGAGATGGCAGCAGATCCTGAGCTTGCCAAATACTGGGCTCAACGCTACCGCCTGTTTTCCCGCTATGACGAAGGGATTAGGTTGGACCGAGGTTAGTTTACACATCTAGCTCATGTCAAAAACCAGTTTCAATGGGGTGTTGGAATCTCTGTCCTGTGAGAACACCCAGTTGTCTAGTTTTTTATTATTTAGCAGATTATTGATTATTTAAGGCATAGATAGATCATTTAAAGGTTTTCCATTCTCCATTCTCTGTCAGCAACTCATCAGTATGACCAAACAGACCCTCAGTATGATGTTACTACCAATTTGCCTGACAGTTGGTCATTCCATTTAGGCCTAAGCTCCTCAAAACAATGTCATTTTTTGTCTCCTCTAAAACTTTACTCCTGAAGTCTGGCCTGAAAAGACTGGTCTACATGAGAAAATGTTAATCTCAGAAAGAGATCAGTTCGGAAGCTGATGCTTCCAGCCTCAGTCATGGTGATATACAACCTGCTTCACAGTGGCTCATCATCTTCCAGTTTATCATAGGCGTGAGTTCATCTGCGTTCTTTGGTGTTCTAGAGCATCCTAGCCAATTTCCCAGATAGTTCAAAGCTGGGCTCAGGTTCTAACTTTCCAACAAAACATTTATCATAAAAACACATTGAGACTGGTTTTGAAAGCATGAATAAAATGGCCTCCCAAAGCTCTGACCTCAGCACTATTACATTTATGTTGATTATTTAAAAAATGGTCCAGAACTCTACCATTCCTTTTGCAAACAGTAGCCAAATATTCAGCCCACATCATATCAACAGCTTTTTGGTACAAGGATGTTGACTTGAGACTTGAGTTATTTTTTCCGAGACAAAAGAAGAGAGAGCCGATTTATTTTTATAGCCTGCTTGTGATTTGTGAATTGTTCTATGTTGGCGCCGCACATTCATAATATATTCCAGTATGTTTTAGATGTTGGTAAATTGTGGCCGCAGACCATCAGTGTGGTTATTTCTGCAGTCCTCTGAGTTGTAGGATGTCTAATCAGTGCCAATCTTCCTGACTGCCAGTCAGTGTTTACCTTCAGGATGTCCAGAGACCTTCACCTTTAAGGAGCAGGGCTAACATGAGCTCAATGCGCTGATAAAAGCATTTGCTAATTAAAAAAAAATGTGGCTGAGCCTGATGTTCTTACTGTTAAAGTGCATTAACAATCTGTTGTTTTTAACTAGTTGATATGTTTAATTATGATTCATATGATGTTCAATTTATACTGAAAATGATACTGATCTGTTTGGTTCTAGTTTTGATCAGCCTTCGATGTTTTCACTTGTTGGTCACCAAGAGTCGACTGGGAGCATAAAAGTTTTAACTAATAATCTTCAAAGAACAACAACAAAACAGAATCCAGTCATGGTTACAGGTTTTGGACACATTTTCTCACTTTCTTACATTGAACATTTGCCAAGAAGACAGCTAAACAGTTAGTGGATAGAATTATATTGTACAAAGTAGAAATTAACAAACATGACTTGTATTTTGTGTTCTTGTTAATAGCAGCCCTAAGAGTAATGTCAAAATGTTAGATTTGCTTAATAATGTATGTTTACTTTTAGAAGGCATTATAAATTCCCAAAGGCAAGTGTCAATGAAATGCATATATAATATGTAAAATGTAATTCACTGTGTCTA
>NW_006800639.1:90959-106469 GCF_000485575.1 Poecilia formosa | reverse complement strand
TTTGTTATAGGAAAGTATTGCAATATTCAAACCCGCAATTTAGCAAGATATGTGAATCAGAGCTAGGCCACCAGACATATTTTGTCTTTACAGAAATAAAATATATTAAAATATAAACAAGGCCACAATGCTACCTTTCAGTGGACTTTAATCTATAAAAAAAGCTGCCTGTTTGCTGCAGTGGAGATGAAGAAGGTCCGTTCAGGAAAGCAGAGCTGCATCAAACTTTAATGTGGAACTGCAGAAAAAGGAAAAAAAAAAAAGAAGCAAATATTGAATTGTTAATGCATGTCACCATGAGAAAAGCCTACTGAGTTTTGCTTAAAAAACTTTTTTTTAATTAAAATAACACATTTGTGTCTCATGACGTGAAAAAATTATTTGCAAAACAAACTTATTTGCACATGTCATAAATCTTTTCTTGCTATTCTAAGTTTTTGTTTGTGACTCAAAGTTTTGCTTGTGATTCTCACATGATGTCATGGGCAGGGCCCAAATCACAACAAAATATTTCTGATGTGTGCAAATAAAAGTTTGTTTGGCAAATAACTTTTTAAGTTCACGAGACAAAAATTTGTTATTTAATTTAAAAAAAAAAGATTTTTAAACAAAACATGTTTTTTTAAAAAGAAATCATTACAATTCCAAACATTTTGATTACAATTTTATATTACTTAACTGAGGTTTATTTATTTATTTAATTTATTTATTTATTTACTTATTTATTTATTTAATCAATGAATAATTGGGGGGGAAATGAACTGCATACTCTGCAAACCAGACCCTAAACTTAAAGTCTGGATTGAGTTTTTTCCCCTCTGTTAATGACACACTTTTATTATATACATTATATCTATCTTGGTAATTCAGGGTCAGAAGAGAGCTTAGGAAATAATACCAAAAAAATAAAAATTGACCAAAAGGGTATTTGGGGGCAAGGAGCAAAAGGGGCAAGCGCTCAAGCACCACCAGCTCCCCTCCTCTGCACATGCCTGATGTCATGATGTGTGTAGGGCTTGTTCAGTCAAGTCCGTCACAAATTGGTCGATAAGCCAGGTATCCACAAGCTCCAACCAGCAGAAATCCTGTTATCCTAAATAAATCTTGGGTGAATCCCACCAGGTGTGTCCCCGCAGGACAAGAGGGCTCTCCTGTGCCCAGAATTCTCATTGAAAATTTGATCATTTGCATTGAGAGATCGGTTGACCAGATCCATAATTTGTAGATTTGGAGGTTGTGCAAAGAAAGGCTCCAAAAATCTAGAAAAAGCCAGGACAAAAACAGAGCAAGCAGGCCAGACATGGGCAGGGAGGGAGCAGAGGAAAAAAGTGTCCACCTTCACTGAGAAATCCTCTTTATGATCCCCATTTGAATTTCACACATCTGGGTTTCACATCTGCAACCCAGCAAAACTTAACAGCTATAGAGCCTTAACAACAAATAAAAAATACTCCATATAANTTTGTTATAGGAAAGTATTGCAATATTCAAACCCGCAATTTAGCAAGATATGTGAATCAGAGCTAGGCCACCAGACATATTTTGTCTTTACAGAATTACACTATTAAAATATAAACAAGGCCACAGTGCTACCTTTTAATGGACTGTAATCTATAAAAAAGCTGCCTGTTTGCTGCAGTGGAGATGAAGATGGTCCGTTCAGGAAAGCAGAGCTGCATCAAACTTTAATGTGGAACTTCAGAAAAAAGAAACAAAAAACAAAAGCAAATATTGAATTGTTAATGCATGTCACCATGAGAAAAGCCTACTGAGTTTTGCTTAAAAAACTTTTTTTAAAAATTAAAATAACACATTTGTGTCTCATGACGTGAAAAAATTATTTGCAAAACAAACTTATTTGCACATGTCAGAAATCTTTTCTTGCTATTCTAAGTTTTTGTTTGTGGCTCAAAGTTTTGCTTGTGATTCTCACATGATATCATGGGCAGGGCCTAAAATCACAACAAAATATTTCTGATGTGTGCAAATAAAAGTTTGTTTGGCAAATAACTTTTTAAGTTCACGAGACAAAAATTAGTTATTTAATTAAAAAAAAAGATTTTTAAACAAAACATGTTTTTTAAAAAGAAATCATTACAATTCCAAACATTTTGATTACAATTTTATATTACTTAACTGAGGTTTATTTATTTATTTATTTATTTAATCAATGAATAATTGGGGGGGAAATGAACTGCATACTCTGCAAACCACACCCTAAACTTAAAGTCTGGATTGAGTTTTTTCCCCTCCATTAATGACACACTTTTATTATATACATTATATCTATCTTGGTAATTCAGGGTCAGAAGAGAGCTTAGGAAATAATAATACCAAAAAAATAAAAATTGACCAAAAGGGCATTTGGGGGCAAGGAGCATTTGAATTTCACACATCTGGGTTTCACATCTGCAACCCAGCAAAACTTAACAGCTATAGAGCCTTAACAACAACAAATAAAAAAAATACTCCATATAAACTGCCTGTCAAGATGGCTGTTAGTTACAAAGTTCATGAAACTGTGACTTAATATGAGACTATGTACAGAAGACTGATCAACTCAAAACCTGAAACCAACACTCAAACCGAGACCCTAAAAAAAACTGTATTTATTTTGATCCTTGGTTTATTTTTTATTTTTTCTAATATCTGAAATATTTATTTGAAAAATTTGAGTTAACCAGTTACTTGAGAAAGTAACTTGAGTTAACAAGTTACTAGAAAACTAAATTTCATAAATTTCATCACATTAACATTTTCCTCAGAATACCTAGATCTCACTTTTGCTTCCTTAAATAGTTTTAAAGTTTAAAAACATCTTGGATTGACTGAAAGTGCTGCAGTTGTTCAGCAGTAAAATTAATCTTGAAATACTGTACATTTTCTAATTGAATGCAGATTAATTGAATACATGCTGATTCAGTGTAATAATTAATCTTGTATGTCTACATAGGACAGATTGTAAAACATGTGAAGAAGCCAAATAAAAACCATAAAAGAAGAAAGAAGCCGAAGGTCCCAGCAGAGATGGCAGCAGATCCTGAGCTTGCCAAATACTGGGCTCAACGCTACCGCCTGTTTTCCCGCTATGACGAAGGGATTAGGTTGGACCGAGGTTAGTTTACACATCTAGCTCATGTCAAAAACCAGTTTCAATGGGGTGTTGGAATCTCTGTCCTGTGAGAACACCCAGTTGTCTAGTTTTTTATTATTTAGCAGATTATTGATTATGCCTTAGCATAGATAGATCATTTAAAGGTTTTCCATTCTCCATTCTCTGTCAGCAACTCATCAGTATGACCAAACAGACCCTCAGTATGATGTTACTACCAATTTGCCTGACAGTTGGTCATTCCATTTAGGCCTAAGCTCCTCAAAACAATGTCATTTTTTGTCTCCTCTAAAACTTTACTCCTGAAGTCTGGCCTGAAAAGACTGGTCTACATGAGAAAATGTTAATCTCAGAAAGAGATCAGTTCGGAAGCTGACGCTTCCTGCCTAGGTACCAGGCTCTCAGTCATGGTGATATACTGCTTCACAGTGGCTCATCATCTTCCAGTTTATCATAGGCGTGAGTTCATCTGCGTTCTTTGGTGTTCTAGAGCATCCTAGCCAATTTCCCAGACAGTTCAAAGCTGGGCCCAGGTTCTAACTTTCCAACAAAACATTTATCATAAAAACACATTGAGACTGGTTTTGAAAGCATGAATAAAATGGCCTCCCAAAGCTCTGACCTCAGCACTATTACATTTATGTTGATTATTTAAAAAATGGTCCAGAACTCTACCATTCCTTTTGCAAACAGTAGCCAAATATTCAGCCCACATCATATCAACAGCTTTTTGGTACAAGGATGTTGACTTGAGACTTGAGTTATTTTTTCCGAGACAAAAGAAGAGAGAGCCGATTTATTTTTATAGCCTGCTTGTGATTTGTGAATTGTTCTATGTTGGCGCCGCACATTCATAATATATTCCAGTATGTTTTAGATGTTGGTAAATTGTGGCCGCAGACCATCAGTGTGGTTATTTCTGCAGTCCTCTGAGTTGTAGGATGTCTAATCAGTGCCAATCTTCCTGACTGCCAGTCAGTGTTTACCTTCAGGATGTCCAGAGACCTTCACCTTTAAGGAGCAGGGCTAACATGAGCTCAATGCGCTGATAAAAGCATTTGCTAATTAAAAAAAATGTGGCTGAGCCTGATGTTCTTACTGTTAAAGTGCATTAACAATCTGTTGTTTTTAACTAGTTGATATGTTTAATTATGATTCATATGATGTTCAATTTATACTGAAAATGATACTGATCTGTTTGGTTCTAGTTTTGATCAACCTTTGATGTTTTCACTTGTTGGTCACTAAGAGTCGACTGGGAGCATAAAAGTTTTAACTAATAATCTTCAAAGAACAACAACAAAACAGAATCCAGTCATGGTTACAGGTTTTGGACACATTTTCTCACTTTCTTACATTGAACATTTGCCAAGAAGACAGCTAAACAGTTAGTGGATAGAATTATATTGTACAAAGTAGAAATTAACAAACATAACTTGCATTTTGTGTTCTTGTTAATAGCAGCCCTAAGAGTAATGTCAAAATGTTAGATTTGCTTAATAATGTATGTGTTTACTTTTAGAAAGCATTATAAAATCCCAAAGGCAAGTGTCAATGAAATGCATATATAATATGTAAAATGTAATTCACTGTGTCTAAGGCTCTCCACATTTTTGGGAGGATTGGATTAGGACTGTATTATCTACAGTATCAATAATAATGTGACACTGATAAAAAGAGACTTTGTTCATTGAGAGCACAACAGTGTTTATTTTTCTTCTGTTTGTCTCAACTCTTCTCCATTGAGCTCTGCCATCTCAGTGCTGGTAGCTCCTTCCTCCTGAAGGAGATTCATCCAGGAATTGTTGCTGTTCACGTTGCTGACGGTTCCCTTCATCGTTTCAGCCATGTTCCCCTTCTTCTGTTCCGTTGGAAAAGTAATCAGATGTTATAGCTTATAGCACATAAATGCAGATGAAAAACACAGGCATACCAATGTGGCAGTTACATACAAAGAAGGAATGACTTAAAGCGGACATGTTACTTTATATGTATACAAACACATTTTCTTACCATTCAGACATACACAATTATAAATTACTGATGTATAAATTAAAGACAAAACAAAATTACTTGTAAGTTGTACAGACATACAGCTATGTATAAAATACCACTTTTGTTTTTATGATGTTCATTGCTCATTTTTATGTCCTGTAGTTGGTTTCTGATTGCAGCTTCCAATTCGGGAAATGCCTGAAGGGCGATTCCAACTATTTTTTTTTACTACATTGAGCTTCTTTAATCTACTCTAGTTAAAAAACTACAACACCAGCTCTCTTCAAATCTGGACTAGATTATTCTCAACTAGCAGCAAAATAATTAAAACCAAGTTTGGGATTTGTGAAACCTTTGATTTGTGAAATTTCAATAAAGGTTGATTTCACCACTTCTTTTACACCTGGATTACTCTAGTGTTGCTCCAGTTCCGAAACTACAACACCTAGACACTTCAAAATTGGACTAGATTATTCTGTTTCTCTGGCTAAAAAATTTGAGCAGAATAAAAAAAAAAGTCAAAATAGGCAAGTGTTTGTTAGTATGACAAGTCACAGTTAAAACCATTACAAAATGCCAAACTTCAAACTTGTAAATATTTTTATTTCACAGCTTTTGTTTGATTTCAGAGATTTGAATGCATCTCTAATTCTGCTTGTAGTTTCATGAGAAGCTCTTCTCTCTCACTTCAAAAAAGAGATTCAGTTAAATTATTTTTTCTGTGTTTTATATATGATGGGTTTTTTTATTCTCATATTGATTCAGTCACTTTAATTTTCTTACATCTCCTCTATTTGGTCATGTTCAATTTTTTTCCACTGCCTCATCCCTGGCTAGGGCTTTTGTGTTTTCCGGTTCATTTATGGATGCCTGAATTACATCTAAAAATGTAATGTTAAAAACTGCTTCCTAAAAACACAAATATTTACTTTACATTTTATTGAAGATAATTTACAAATCTTTCCTTTTTCTTTATGCTAATATGTTTCATTATTTCAGACCCTGCTTCTCCTCACCCATTTCTACCTATCTTTGTTCTGACTAGTGGACTTTTAAACAGCAGGTTTCTTTTTAAAAATGTGTTTGTTGGGCAAATGGTCTTTTTGCACAAGTTAATAAGGACAGGTAAAACTGAAAGGGATTGCATGCAGGAAAAGGGAACAGAACCCCAGAGAGCTGCATCATTGACTGTTGTCTTCTCATATGGTGTCATGATGAGGTGGTTTTAAATATTTTACTATTAGAGCAAAAAAATGTAGTCTGGGTTTGAAGTGTCTGTGTGTTGTGGATCTGGAATTAAAGCAGTTCTAGTGTGGTCCAGATGCATAAAAAGTGGTGGAATTTAACCTTTATTGAAGTTTCACAAATCAAATAAAGGTTTCACAAATCCCAAACATGGGTTTAGATATGCTGTCATTAGTTAGGAATAAACTTGTCGAGGTTTGAAGAGTCTTGGTGTTGCAGTTTTTTAGTAGACTAGATTAAAGATGCTGAATGTAGTGAAATATTAGTTGGAATTGCCCTTTAAGCATTTCCCAAATCAGAATCTGCAATCAGAAACCAATTTCACCATTGCGAAGCCCGTGGCGTCAGTGAAGCTGGAAGCTGCTGCTACTAAGGTGTAGCATATCCATTTTGTTGTTTTTCTAAATAAAATCCTTAATATTCAATCTGACAGAGTAGCTGTAGCATATGTCACCAAAGCTAGAAGCTGCCGTTATAAAGCTGCCGGCAGCTGTGAAAGGTTGTGGCATGTCGTAAAAACTGTGGCAGGTCCACTGGCAGGTCATGGCAAGTTGCGGCAGGTGTCACCGGAGGTGCCACTTCACTCCCACTGCCACGATTTAGCTTGCTGTCTCTCGAAAAAGCAGGTACCAGGCTGGAAAAAAGATTTGGTGCAACACAACAATTTGTCAAATTGCTATGTTCTCATGGTTCGGGTCTAAACTCCATGCATGTTATGAACCCACATTCGAGCTCTGTATCCTTTGAATTTTAACTACTTTAACATGCTACTACGAGCTGCACAGTTCTGGACGTTTCTTCCCTATCAGGTGGTCTCCACCCTCTGTGTTCATTCTGGATGTTTACTCCGTGTTGCAGAGGGCTGGTTTTCTGTGACACCAGAGAAGATTGCTGAGCACATTGCCCTCAGGGTGGAACAGAGCTTTGCTGACTCCCAGGTGGTTATCGATGCTTTCTGTGGTGTGGGAGGAAATGCCATTCAGTTTGCACTCACTGGAAAGAGAGGTGAGCTTACTATTTATTTTGTGCTCTCTTGATTTCACATCCCAGTGGAGGGAACTTTACATTCTGGAGAATATGAAAAGGAAAACATTGGGTTTAGCAATTCTTCTGTTGAACACTTTGAACTCCCCTATGAATACAGAATATGTAGTTTGTTCCCGGTGTTGTTACGTCAACCCTCTCTACAAGACAAAATTGCCCCTACATTGTGCAAGTGCTGAGTTGATTTTTTTTTTCATTTTAATTTATTATTTTGTTTTTTAATTATTATGCTCTGTGGCTTTTCTAGTCTTGGCAATTGATATAGATGCAGAGCGACTGGCCATGGCTCGGCACAATTCTGTGGTCTACAACGTTGTTGACCGAATTGACTTCCTTCAAGGAGACTTCCTTCAGTTGGCGCCCACTCTGCGTGGTGACGTAGTCTTCCTGTCCCCACCATGGGGCGGACCGGACTATTTGAATTCGGATGTGTTTGACATTCAGACCATGATGGAACCTGATGGATATCCTTTAAAGTGATGCCAGTTGAATTGTTGTATTTATTCACTTGCTTGAAGAGTGTACCAAAAGCTGTGGCTAAACTCTTTTACTGTTTAACACATTAAATAAATTTTAGTCCATATAAATTCCTAAAGAGAATATTTTTAAGTGAAGTAAAGTTTGTTTTTATAGCACATTTCAGCAATAAGACAGTTCAGTTTTTACATGATAAAAAACATAATAGAATTAACAAACATCAGAATTCATAATAGACATTCCTGTCGGTGAAAATTGTCAGCTTTGTCTCAAAGAACTGAATAAATCATCTTATTGATAAAGATTTGTTTTCATCCTTAACCAGTAATACCTTCAGGATCTTCAGCCAAGCCAAACGGATAACAGAAAATATTGTGTATTTCCTGCCTCGCAATGCAGATATGAATCAGGTATATGTTTTCCTTATGTGCTTATGCAATGCATTACAGAATTTAATATAAAAATAAGCTGCCTTCTTACACAGAAATATTGCATACATTGTCTCAAATGCTTAGAGTTTATCCTCCTGACTACCAGTAGTTCATTTTTGTCCTCTGTAGAGGACATTTCTAAACTTGAATATCTCCCACCCCCTGCATTCTACTGAATTAATTCCTTTTGGTATCTGAAGAGGACATTTAGGGCTTTTCAATGATACCACATGTGAAGGGGTGGGACTTTTTTACGTATCTTTTTCTAATTCATAAAAATTGTGTTCATCAGTAATAACACATTTTATGGGAAGAGACAAAGTAAGTGCATAAAACCTTTTATTATCTTACAAATACTGTGGGACAAATCAGTTCTGCATCGGATGAAGCCTTTCTTTTTGTACATATAGTTAAAATTAGAAATTCACATACACTTAACAGAGACATTTTTTTTCTCACTGTCTGAAGTTAATCAGATCAAATTTCTCTTGTTTTAGAATTACCAAAATTATTTTTTTGCCAAATTCCACAATAATGGGAGAAGGAATGGGTAAAAAAATAAAATTAATGTCTTAAAAAGTAAAAATTTATACAATGATCACTGTCTCTCTAAACAATTAGAGAATCCTAGATGATGATGTAACAGCTTGGGAGAAGTCTGTTAAGTTAACTGACACATAAGTTAATTGGAGGTGGACCTGTGATGTTAAAGTCAAACTGTGGATCTGCACCATCTGCATCAGCACATTCAGATGCTTGAAGGTGCTGCATTCTTTTTAAGTTTGTCAACTTCTGGTTTCAACTATAGAAACACACCTTTCAACTTCAGAATAATGGGCATAAATGCCTACAATTTCACAATCACATCATTTTCAATTAAAAAGGCCCAAGATTTATCCAGATGGGTTTCAAGTCACAACTCAAATAAACTATTCAACAATTTACTGAAAACAGCTTGATCCCTACAATTGACTCAACCTTTCTTATCAGTTTGTTGAGTCTGTTTGAGTTTTTCACCTTCATTGCAGCACCCCAGCACACCACTGCACTGAAGATGGAACTAGCCACTGATGACTGATAGAACATGAAGAGCATCCTACTGCAGATGTTAAAGGACCTGAGCTTCCGTAAAAATAGTCTGCTCATGGCCTTTTTGTACAGCACATCAGTGTTTGTAGTCCACTGTAGCTTCCAGTCTAAGGTAACACCAAAGTACTTGTAAGATTGAACCTGCTCCACATCTGCCCCTGAAATGGAGATTGGGAGCAAATATGTTTTAATAACAATAAAATAATATTCTGACCTATCCCCTCTCAATAATGAAAGAGGGGATAGGGCACACTAACTGTGGGACCTACAGTTGGTGTGAAAATTCCAATGTTAAAACAAATATTTTCATGTAAAGCAGAGTGGCTTGCAAAAAAAAGAAAAAACATTTTAGCTGCGAAGAGCTAAAGTAGCATAGCTGACATAAACATTAGCTCTCGCTAACAGAAACATATGAGGAGGGCAGAGTATCAAAATACCAGACATATAAAACGTAATCTGAAATCATTTATAATTACTCCATGTCTCATTATAATCGGAGATCAAAGCCTGGTTTACAAATTCAGTATTACACACGCACAGATATTATTACATGCGCACAAATTCTTTTACACATGCACAAATGTTTTTACACATGCACAGATATTTTAAGACTATTTTCACACCATACTTCACCTACATGTAGCAACAGCTTGAATGAGCTGAAAAATTTCTAATATTTTCATCCATGTCTCCTTGATCACAGGTCGCCTCTTTGGCAGGTCCAGGAGGGAAAGTCGAAGTGGAGCAGAACTTCCTTAACAACAAGCTTAAGACTGTAACTGCTTATTTTGGCAACCTGATAAACCCAGATGCCTAGCATTTGCCGCTTGGGATTTAGTTTTTACGTCTTGTTTTAAATTTTCTCTGCAGAAATCCTGGAAGTCAAGTGAAAGCTTGTTTTATATGTGCATTTTATCCTTTTTTGTACTTCTAAACCCAATTAAAGATTTTATATTAAGTTACTTTTTGTAATAAATTATTTTTTGAATTGCATGTAATTGTGTAGAAAATGTTTAGGACAAATTTGTATAAAAAACATGAAGTATGTCTTTTATAGGTTGTAAATGCAAGACTTTAAACATTCCAACAGTTTAATTAAACTTATCTGTACACTTGACAAGGTGATTCAGTATGAAGACGTTAACCTGAAGGTGGTTTGGGTTGTTAGGCTCTGCAGCCTACTAAAGAAGGCTGGGTCTGTTCTGAAGATGAAGATGCAAAGGATTCTTCATAAAATCAAGAAAGTTATGGACAACCCTGACCATTCTCTTCATGAGACTGTTATCCAATAATAGCATGTATTCTTCAGGCTTCTTTAGAACACATATTTAGGCATCTACAATAACTCTTTGAAGAGCCTTGGATCATGAGTTACATTTAATTTCCCTTTGAGATCAATAAGGTAGTTTTGAACTGAATTAAGTTGAATTGTGCACTGAGACAAGACACCTCACCGTTTTTGTCTCCAAGCATTTCAAGAATAGAAAAGGATTATCAAGTTTGGGGACAGAAGGGTGACTGCCTGCTTCTTAGCTGACAAACATGAAACACAGTCATGAGTATGCATTTAAGTAGCCCAGTTTATAACGTATAGAGAGAGCATCATGTAGTTTATCACAAAATGTATACAGCTGTATGCGACAAGTCAATGATCTTGATTCAGCTATGTTCTGCTGATTCCAGGACAGAAGAGAACTGGAAATGTAAGGCTTTCATAACTGCAGAAACTCCAATATGTAATATGCTTTATATATTTATGACCACACCCTGATATTATGCATACAGATGGAAAAAGAGAAGAAAAACAGGAAAAACAATAGAAACGAGATCACTCAGTGTACTATAATCATAGTTATTACGGAAGTTTAAACCTTTTCCTTCATTTGCTAACTGTCCCTGGACATTTTCATGTGCTTTTTTAAAAACTATTTCGTTTCATCAAGCATTTCAAAACCAACAATTTTCTGTACTAGAGTAAGTAACTTTTTTTCATATTTGTTAATTTCACTATATCCTCTGAAAGTGGAGGAGCGGTAATCTTGCCTCTTCCTTGTGCATTTAGAAAAACACTCTGCTCCCAAATCAAAACAGCCAATCAGTCGCGTGGAGTGTCTTAGTGTGCACACGGTCATTGAAGTGGTAGGTACCCTAGTGGAAAACAAATGACCACACCCTGATATTATACATACAGGTGAAAAAGAGAATGTAAGTATGTGTGAAATAGTATATTTCACACATACTTACATTTGTTTAAGTACATTTTAAGTATACTAAGTATTAAGTATACTACATATAAATATATACAAAGTATGCTTACAGCATGCTTGTCCCAATTTTGACATTACGACTTTAAACACACTTAAATATAATTGTACCACAATACACTTTTAAGAAATATACCACATAAAAGTATACTTTAAGTGAATATACTGAAATGTCAGTATGATTTAAATTCCATCTCAGTGCATACTTTAGGCTAATAAAGTATGCCTTTTTAGGTGCCTTAATAATCTTTTACTATTTTGTTAAAATGGGAAAAAAAATCTTTATAGTGGAACTTAATGTAATGTTGTTTAACAAAGAATTAAATAATGTGTTCATGTCTCAAAACATCAAACATTGACAGTTTAGTAAGAAGTTCTACAACAATATTACAGCCCTAGGCCTTTTCCTTTGGGTCTCTAACATCCATGTTTTGGACTCCTTACTCCTTAATTGGTGCTGATTGGAAGTGGAGGCAGCTGGCCAGTGTCTCCAGATGACGTCAGATCCATCTTAAGATGCACCACTTTCTTTGACTAAGCAGCTTGTCTGATGCTGAAGGAAGCTCGAAGGAGCTGGAGTGGGTGTCGGCAGGTGTGCGAGATTGGAGAACGCGGATTTTCTGAGAGTGGAAGAGTTTAAGCGATTTCTGGCGAGTAATAAGTTGATTTCTAAGGTGGTTTTGGCATAATCTGGACTGTGAGCAGATTAAGATGGCTAGTTGTAGTGGGGGATGTTCAGCAGATGAAAATATGGATACAGGATGGCCTTTAGAAAATAGAAAAGGGGGAGGAGGGAAAGACGAGGGTAAAAAAGGACTAAATGTAGGCAAAAGATCTTTGGAAGATGAGGAAGAAAGTGTTGAGATAAGGAAGAAAAAAATGATGGAAGAATTTAAAGTTATATTGAAATTTAAAACGGGACAGGATATGATTGGGGTGAGTCCTATCAGTTTATCGAATGGACTAAAGAAAGTTATCGGAGATGTGGAACTAGCTAAAGTTTTAAGGGATGAGAGCCTTCTTATTATCTGTAAGAATGTTGAACAAAAGAATAAGGCATTAAAACTTCAAGTGGTATGTAAAAAAGAAGTGTTGGAAAGGAAGGTAGTGGGGGAAGAAAGAGGAACAAAAGGGGTAATATCAGGGACTCCGATTGGAGAAAACTTGGAAGAACTAAAAAAAATAATAAAAGGAGGAGAGATTTCAGGCATAAAACGATTGCAGGCTATTAGAAGTGGAGAAAGATTGGACAGTGAATCTGTGTTACTGGAATTCAAAGATAAAGTTAAACCTGATAAAGTAATGATTGGATACATGAGTTTTAATGTAAGAACTTAATTTCTTACATTAAGCACCTCTCAGATGCTATAAGTGCCAAAGATATGGTCACATTGCAAATGTGTGTAGAGGAAAACAAAGATGTGGTAGATGTGGAGGTGAACACCCTTATGGGGAATGTGGAGAGAATCCAGTTAAATGTTGTAATTGTGAAGGTAATCATACTGCAGCTTATGCAGGATGTGTGGTAAGGAAAGAAGCAACTGAAGTTCAGAAAATTAAGAAAATGACTTATGCTGAAGCAGTGAAAGAGTTGAAAAGTACGGAAAATACTACAAAAAGTTAGAAAGGAAAAAGGAGACAGATGATACTCAAAATAATGTCACGTTAGGAAAAACTGATTCCATTTCTGGCGTATATCATTAACTGTTCAGAGCAAGCAAGAACTAAAACTGAAAAAATAAAAATTATAGTAAAGGCAGCAGCAAAATTCTTTAATGTCAAAGATCTGTCATGGGAAAAAAGTCAGGATGAATTTAGATATGGAGAACGGTCGTCTGAAAATGAGGCTTCTCAAATCACTACATAATTCTAATACTACAACGCTCGAAGTTTAATAGCTAACGGTCAGGAATTTAAAGGGTTCATTAACAAATTAAATACAAAAGCAGACATGTATTCAAGAAACATGGCTTAAATCATCATTGCCATTTAGTATTCATGGTTATGCAGTTTTACGTGAAGATAGAATAAATGGAAGTGGAGGAGGAGGAGGGTGCGCTATACTTATAAAGGAAAACATAAAATGTATTCAAATGCAAATAAATACGGATCTAGAACTTAATGTGGTTAAAATTTTGACAAATAATGGAATTATTAAAATAATTATTATAATCCTTGTAAGAAAATGGAGAAAGCAAAACTTCAAACAGTCGTTAGATACTGGAGAGGGAAAATAATTTGGTGTGGGGATTTTAATGCACATAGTACTTTGTGAGGAGAACAAGATGATTATAATGGTGGGGTCTTAGAAGAAGTGATTGAAGAAAGAAATGGTAGTGTTAAATAATGGTGTAGGCACTAGGGTAGATTTGATAAGAGGTAGAGAATCAGCCATTGATCTGACACTAGTATCACAATCTTTTGAGAGGGATGAGAGCCTTCTTATTATCTTTAAGAATGATAGTTGCAGCTGGAAAGTATATAAAAATAGTACAATAGGAAGTGATCATTATCCAATTTTTGTTGAATTAGAAATGGATATAGAAGAAGAACAGGTAGTAAGTCAAGGGAAATGGAGATTTGGGGATACAAATTGGGAAAACTATAAAAAAATAAGTGAAGTTTGTATAGTAAATATAGATATAAATAAACCAATAAATGATTTAAATTTAGAAATTAGTAATAGTATTGTTCATGCAGCAAAAACAATCATTCCTAGAAGTAAAGGCGTTAAAAAGAAGAAGATAGTTCCTTGGTGGACTCTAGAGTGTTCAATAGCAATTAGAATAAGAAACAAGGCCTATAAAAATCTGAAAAAATATATTTGCTTCCAAAATATAATCAGAGAAAATGAGCAGAAGTCAGGAAGATTATAAGAAATGCTAAGAGGAATTATTGGAGAAAATATTGTGAGTCATTGGGGAAAAATACGGCATTAGACAGGGTTTGGAATACCATTAAGAAAATGTCAGGTAAATCAAAAGAATACTTTTTCCCAGTATTAAAAGATAATGGTAACACTATAATAGATAATAAGAACAAAGCAGAAGTATTGGCAAGAGCATTTACTAAGATACATAGTATGGACAATCTTAGTAATACTGAAAAAAAGGACAGGAAATGACATTAAAAAATCACAATGAGCTGCTATATAATGATGAAGATGAGATTATGAATATGAACATTTCTTTAATAGAATTAAATAGAGCATTAAGAAAATCTAGTAAATCAACGCCTGGGGAAGATCAAGTTAATCATATTATGTTAAATAATCTTAGTGAAAAAAGTAAGAAGATATTACTAGAAATGTATAATAAGATATGGGATGAGGGAATTTTACCAGATAACTGGAAAGAAGATATCATTATTTCTATTTGTAAACCTGGTAAAGATCCACATTCAGCTGAGAGTTATAGGCTGATAGCATTAACATCTTGTATTGGTAAAATAATGGAAAAAATGGTGAATAACAGATTGGCGACCTGTCCACGATGAACCTCGCCTCTCGCCCGGAACGTTAGCTGGAGATAGGGAATATCTCTTGGATGGATTGGTGAATGGATGGATGAATACAGAAAAAAACAGAAAATAATTACAAATGTCCACTAAAGAGGACAATTTTTCAACCTTTAAATACTACGATAAAATACAGTTAAAATAATTCATAGAATGTTTTAATATGTTGCTAACAGACTTATTTAGAATATACCAACAAAATTTTAAACCAAAATTTACACAATAAAAAGTATTATGCACTTACTTTGTCTCTCCCCATAAAATGTGCTTGTGCCGATGAACGTCATTTTTATGAATGAAAAAAAGAAAGGAACAAAAGTTCCACCCCTTCACATGT
>NW_006800639.1:89745-90476 GCF_000485575.1 Poecilia formosa | reverse complement strand
GTGCGTGCGTGTGTGCGTGCGTGTCTGCGTGCGTGCACATGGTTGTTTGTCTCTGTGTTGCCCTGCGACAGATTGGCGACCTGTCCAGGATGAACCTCGCCTCTCCCCCAGAACATTAGCTGGAGATAGGGAATATCTCCTGGATGGATTGGTGGATGGATGAATGGATGGATGAATACAGAAAAAAACAGAAAATAATTACAAATGTCCACTACAGAGGACAAATTTTCAACCTTTAAATACTACGATAAAATACAGTTAAAATAATTAATAGAATGTTTTAATATGTTAACAGACTTATTTAGAATATGCCAACAAAATTTAAAACCAAAATTTACACAAAAAGTTTTATGCACTTACTTTGTCTCTCCCCATAAAATGTGCTTGTGCCGATGAACGTCATTTTTATGAGTGAAAAAGAGAAAGGAACAAAAGTCCCACCCCTTCACATGTGGCATCATTGAAAAGCCCTAAATGTCCTCTCTAGATACCAAAAGGAATTAATTCAGTAGAATGCAGGGGGTGGGAGATATTCAATTTAGAAATGTCCTCTACAGAGGACAAAAATGAACTACTGGTAGTCAGGAGGATAAAATGAGATGTTTAAGAGTTAAAGATTGGGGAGCTGATGGGAAGGTATTAAAAACAATATACATAGGATTAATTAGATCAGTAATTGATTATGGATGTATATAATTCAACTTCTAATAGTTTACTAATACAATATCAGG
>NW_006800639.1:83995-88203 GCF_000485575.1 Poecilia formosa | reverse complement strand
TTGTGCCACTCATCAAAACAGTTTCTGCCAAGGAGAAGTGGCAGATCACAGCCTTGCTGCAACCTTAGCTGCAGGGAAAATAACCAAAAGTTATTTTGGACTGCAGAGAGAGCAGATTTGCCTGCGCCCCATGTGTTTTTCTTGGCTGAAAACAGCTGACCTGCCGTGTTCCACTGCCCATCCCCCAGTGCGCGTTTCTGATGGTCCCTCAGCCAGGGGGATCTTGATTGGTCTCTGTGTCACACACGAACTCTAACCAACACACTTTTTAGACTTTTTTATAGTCTAAAAAACTCCATCCGAAACACTCCAAGTAAAATCCAAATCGTCACTGCGCATTAGTGATGGGCTATCTGAATCCAGGCTTCGAGGCTTGTACCGAGTAAAAAGGGGGCGTGGCCGATGAAGGCCCGCTTCAAGGCTTGTTTGTCTTGCTGAAAACCAGGTGACTGACAACAAACGAGGCCTCGCATTGGATGGGTCACGTGACTGCTTCATTTTGCGTGACGGTTTTCAAAATAAAAGCGCGATGAGCCGTGCTGTGTCATGGGTTGTCCATTTGGTCACGCATCATAGGAAAATATTTGTCTTCAGTGGCCAAATAAAATTAACATTGACCAACATATTCGATGTGTATTGATGGCACTCATCAAAATGTATTGTTTGTTACTGCTTTTCTCAATTGTAGATTATGTTTTTTAAATAACTATATTTTTGTGATTTTTATGATGTAAATCTCTTTGAACTGCATTGTTGCTGAAACGTGCTACACAAATAAACTTGATTGTCTGAAATGGAGCCAGCAACATCTGACATCTGAGAATACTTTGAGATTATCCTCACAATAAAATTCTTCTTAGATAACAATAATTAACACCTCCACCTCCCAATTTCTCACCTTCTACAAATTTTCACTAATATTTATAGTCTGATTAGCAAAGATATATCAGTCTTTCACAGCAGAAACAGATTTAAACTTGTTGCAGAACTAAAATTCAACATGTAGCCAAATATGAGGGATCAGAGCCAATTAGAAATCCAAGAAAAAGTGAACGACCCAACAGACACTGCACTCTCAAGACATTAAAACATCAATTGTCTTTATTGTCAAATCCGTCTATGACATAAAAGAAAACCCAACACAACCACTAATGTTCAACATAAACCAGGATTAGATTGGTTACAAATAATTGTAATAATTAAGACATCTGACAATTAAATATGGTTTCATTGATTATCCTGTTACTAAACATGAGTTTGATGAAAACTTTGTGACAACATTGCATTTAGTAATTTTTGGAAGTATGATCCAACTGAGTGACAAGACTGTTAGTTTCACCAGCAGATGTCACTATAGAGCAATGAATGAAGCATCGAGTAATGAACCTTTTTGCAAAGCAAAGGGTTGGAAAGGTTCATTGCTTCATGAGGCTTCATTTGCCCATCACTACTGCGCATTCCCGTCTCCAAAACTCTCCAGCGCGTCTCGCACCACGTGTCTTCGTTCTACCTAGCAACAGACCGTCAGTGCCTTTTCATTGGGTGTTTTAGAAGTATGGTGTATTCGAGAAAATTGGAAAAATGGATGTCATATTGCATTCAAGCATTTCCTGGTCACAAAACATTAACTGAATGAGCTGCAAATGTGAAAAATGCGCACAAAATTATGGCGAAAATGATCGATTATAGTTCTGGCTTTATATTGAAGTAAATAAAACAAAACCAATATAAAAACACTACTTTTATAAAGTCTTTTTTGTTTACAGTGGACTTTTAAATCCATGACGTCATGCCCGCTCCAGAGCGGGCGTCGACTTTTTAATATCAAAATAAGCAAAAATGAGTATAAGTAAGTAAAGTATAAGTAAAATATAAATTAAAAAGAGATGGCAGGAACTATGGGGTAGAGAAGAAAAGGCAAGATTTTATTATAGCATTTAAAAAAAAGTAGGGGGAAAAAGAGAGGTAATATACGGTGGCCGACAGGTGCAAATGCGCAGCAACAGAGAAAACATGCAAACAAACAAAAAAAAAAAGACACGCGCACAAATGAAATGCAGCAAACATAAAAATAGACGCAAACAAAAAGCAAATAAAATGCAACAAATAAAAAAAGACGCAAACAAAATAGAATACAACCACAAATGAAATGCAGCAAACAAAAAAGAGAGACGCAAACAAATTAAATGCAGCAAGGCTTAGCTTTAATCAGTCAAACCCATTTGCAAAGGAATAAATTAATTACTTTAGTGAACCAAAAAATTTAACAGCTATTACCTAGCTTAATATCTGTGTTTCACCTCCTCTCATAGGGGAAAACTATCGGGAGTTTTTAAAACAATTTGCCGGGAGACATGGGTTCTCTCTCGGTGAACCGAACATGGAGCGCCCTGTCAGTTGACAGCTGGCGAGGGGAGCTGGCTGTTAATGCAGCGGGAGCAGACAGGTCCGAAAACGTCGGAGCAATATTGCAATTAAGTGATTTATTGATGAACTGAGCAGATATTTTTGATCTATACATCTACATTCTCGCCTAAAAACATTGTAAAAAATCATTTTGTATAATTTTAAGTGTAACACAGCACTTCTGGAGCACTTCCGGTTTTCAGCACTTTTTGTTTGCATCTTTTGCTTGCTGCATTTCATTTGTTTGCGTCTCTCTTTTTTATTTGCTGCATTTCATTTGTGCGCGTGTCTTTTTTTTTTTTTTGCATGTTTTCTCTGTTGCTGCGCATTTGCACCTGTCGGCCACCGTAGTAATAGGAATAAAAAAGAAGAGGATGTTATATCCAGATTAAGGTTTGGGCATACAGGGTTAAATAGTACTTTGAAAATAATTAATAAACATAGTACAGGTTTGTGTAATTATTGTGGAGAGTCAGAAACAGTGCAGCATATTTTTCTAGAATATAATCAGGAAAGAGAGGTGTTATTCAAAGAGTTAAATAGAAATAAAAATAAATTAGATATTTAAAATTTGCTGCAAAGATCGTCTGAGGATGTCGTATTTAACAGCATTTTTAGTTTTCTTAGGAACTCAGGTATTATGGGAAGATTATAGTGGTAGGACATCTAATCTATAATCCAGTCTGGAAGGTGGCGATAATGCACCTATAAATTGTTTGCAAACCGCCATAAAAGAAAAACAAAAAGAAGAAGAAGATTAAGCAGCTCATTCTTTCTGTCTCCCTGTCACTCTATCCCGTTTCTCCCTTTCTTCCCCAAACAGTTATGATTTTTGTTAAATAAATTTCCTTTTAAGTTATGCCATGCGTTGCTTCCCTTTCCTTTGTTATGGTTTAAGAGCTAGACCATAACAAGTTGGGGGCTCATTCAAATTTATGTTAGTTTTGCAGAGTTAATTAGTAAACATTGTTTGTTAATTTAACTGGGAAGCTAGTGTAGGAATCTTGAGTTTAGTTTTGGGGAAATAGTTTTTTTTTTTCCTCTCTTTTTTCTGGTTTGGGGTAAGTTGTGTTAAGGAAGAATATCTAAATTAGTTAATTTTGGAAAAAGTTTGGCTCTCTCTCTTCCTTTATGATCCCAGGTCCTCTCGGCGGGCCGCATGTAGCCACAAGGAAAACAACAATGCGTGTTGACGTCACAGAATTACAGAGTTTAATCCAATAGAAGACAACACATAAAATTACAACAGAAACTGTAGAACAACAGAGACATATGTAGAGGGGTGAAAAATGAGCTCTTAGTAAATTAAAACAATAATTAAGAAAATAGGCACCCCAACATAATTTTTATTTTTGTATCTTTAATTTCTCATTGTACTAAGTTCTGTAGTGTCATTTTAGTTAGTCCTATGCAATTCCGCACACAACCGCTAGGGGCGCTGCCGCATTGGTGGCATAGAAAAGATTGAGCACACAAGAAGAATAAATCTTCCAGTTGAATGAGAAGGAAGCTCAACGTGTGTGTCTCGTCTTTCCTGTTCCACAGGTCAGTAAAAATGTGTTTTTATGAATATATATATGTTTCTTGGAAGAGTTGAGGAGGTCCTTGGGTCAACTGTCGACTAATGAGTTGCAAAGTTCGTCTTGTAATTGTTGTGTATGAGGGCGGGACTTGTTCTGGGGGCTGGTTGGAGCTAGTGCTAGCGGGCCTGTGCATGTGTGTGTGAGCTAGCTGAGGAGCTAGCTGACGGACAGCAGAGTTCATTTGAGCTTGTATTAGGCACTTTTTGGGAGAGTCTCACT
>NW_006800639.1:80251-83880 GCF_000485575.1 Poecilia formosa | reverse complement strand
AATGTACGTAGATCAGAGAGAAGAGGGAGACCAACAGAAAGACTAACATATGAGACACTTGGCCAGCCATCATATAGTTGTTGGAGTGCAGGTGTTAGTCCGTTGCTGTTCAATCAACCCTTCATGATGACACCTGGTCTACTGCCATTTCCTTATCTTCCATATCCACATCTGTATCAGCAGTACAGTCCCATACAGTGAGACTCGCATAAGAAACTGTTAATGTCAGGAGACATTTTTTTTAAGTGAGGGAGAGTGTAGAGGGGTGAAAAATGAGCTCTTAGTAAATTAAAACAATAATTAAGAAAATAGGCACCCCAACATAATTTTTATTTTTGTATCTTTAATTTCTCATTGTACTAAGTTCTGTAGTGTCAATTTAGATTGTCCGATGCAATTCCGCACACAACCGCTAGGGGCGCTGCCGCGTTGGTGGCATAGAGAAGATTGAGCACACAAGAAGAATAAATCTTCCAGTTGAATGAGAAGGAAGCTCAACGTGTGTGTCTCGTCTTTCCTGTTCCACAGGTCAGTAAAAATGTGTTTTTATGAATATATATATGTTTCTTGGAAGAGTTGAGGAGGTCCTTGGGTCAACTGTCGACTAATGAGTTGCAAAGTTCGTCTTGTAATTGTTGTGTATGAGGGCGGGACTTGTTCTGGGGGCTGGTTGGAGCTAGTGCTAGCGGGCCTGTGCACGTGTGTGTGAGCTAGCTGAGGAGCTAGCTGACGGACAGCAGAGTTCATTTGAGCTTGTGTTTGGCACTTTTTGGGAGAGTTCTCACTCAAGGGACATTGTTCTGGTTTTTTTTATTTTATAGATGTGATGTTTTTTATGGGTTTGTTGAAAAACCTGATAAATCATATCTTTGTGTGAGGCTGAGTGCCGAGGCACAGTGTTGAAGAGGCATTGCGCCTTTTTCAGTTTATATTGAAAGAGTGATTGTTTGGTTTAAAGTTATATTAGTCATTTCTGATGTAATGAAGTTAATAGTTCTCTACTGAAGTATGTGATACCTGAAGCATGTTGCATATGAAGTATGTTTATAACACAAGAAGAATAAATCTTCCAGTTGAATGAGAAGGAAGCTCAACGTGTGTGTCTCGTCTTTCCTATTCCACAGCATCACACGTTGAGGGAAGATCATCTCATACATTACTCTCAGCCATCCAAGGTTGCAGGGTAACACATACATTCATTTACCTGACGTAAATGGAAAGAAGAAGAAGAAGGAAAGAAAGAAAAGCAAAGACGTGCAAAGACATCTTTGGAGAATTGCAAGAGCAAAATCTGATTTGTTACTCTGTAGAAAGTTTTATCTTCTTTTCTTTAATTTATTCAAATAAGGCGTATCTTTGCTCATCCAACCAGGAGCTATCTCTGACCCTTTGTCTCAAGCCAGGAACCCCTGCTGTGTTGACGGCTTTTCACAGATGAGTGTGAAAAGCTTAGAACTTCTACTGTATTGTTTTCCCACACAGACAAAAGGCAGTTCAAACGATCCTAGCAAACCATCTGCTGTAACTACATTTAAAATATAGATCAAAAAGCCAGAATACGTTACTGATTTTAAAACTATAATTAGGCCATTTGAATCAAGACATGTTAAGTTTTAAAACTAGCTTATTTTAAATTTATATTCTTAACACTACATTTCTACAAAATTGTCGCATTACTCGTTACATCCAAGTTGCGTTGCGCTTTTCGTCCGTTAAAATGTGAAGTTCAGGGACTTAAGGTGGCGCCGTAAAATCCAAGCAATAACGTGACTTATAACGTGACTTATAACTTATAACGCAATAACGTGTTGTCACCCATTGCCTCCCCCTTTACTCGCACGCGGAGCTCCAGACATGCGCAGTTTCCTCTGAGAGTCAGTAATATAATAGAGCTGCATAAATCATAACATATGGCGATATGTAAAATCAGCAGTGCTTCGCTTTCACAGACGGTGGAACTTAATCCAACTTTTAGCGTCACTTGGAAGGAAAGCTTAAAGAAAGGTAAGATCTGTGGACGTGATGCTAGCAAAGCAAAGCAAAGCTAGCTGTACAGAAACATGTTGCATCTGCGATAAATAGACCCTTTTCACAGTGACGTCAGACATTGGCCGCCATAACTTGAAGCGGTCTATCTTTACTTCCGGTGTGATTTTGCCTCGGGAAACCTGACTGAAAAATTCATGGATACTCATTATCTTAAGGATATAATAAATGGTAAGGTTAATAATAACAGCATTTAAGTGTTAGATAGGTGTTATTACTCATTGTCAATCCACCATTCTCTGACTGTGTACAAAATAAACAGCCTCCTATCGGAGAATAAACCAGCTAGCAGCAGCTTTAGCCACAGTTGGGAAAATATATACACCGCTGTCTGTCAGTGTTTTAACGTTAAAAGGTTCACTTTCTGTATTAACTGTAATGAAACAGTATTTACATGTTAGCCTTTATCAGTCATTGTCAATTTACCATTCTCCAACTGTATTTAAAAGAACCAGCCTCCGATCGGAGAGTAAACCAGGTAGCAGCAGATTTAGCCACAGTTGGGAAAATATATACACCGCTGTCTGTCAGTGCTGTAACGTTTAGAGATTCACTTTCTGTATTAACTTTAATAAAACAGCATTTGAGTGTTGGAAGATGTCAGTGATTTTAGTGAAACTAAAGGGATATGGTTAGGGTTAGGGTTAGGGCACTGTGTCTAAAGCTACTGCTAGCTGGTTTACTCTCGATAGGAGGCTGGTTCCTTTGAATACAGTTGGAGAATGGTAAATTGACAATGACTAATAACGGCTATCTAACACTGTTGTTTAGAAAAGCATTTTAAATATTGATTTAAGCACAATATGCCAAATAATTTACATATTCTGATGTGATTCATAATTTCTCCATTTGTTTTGTTGTCCATCTTTCTCAGCAGTAGCCTACCTAACAACCTACCATGGTCTTGTTCCTCTGTCCATGGCAGGTTCAGTCAATCAGCTGTGGGACATCTGCTGCCTAACGTCAAACTATCATGGGCCTCTACATTTAAAAGGAGAAACCAGTACAGAGCCTCCCTGCTCCTTCAAGTCACACTTCTTGGATGAACACTCACAGTAGTGAGTGTTCATTCATTTCTAACACAGAAATGAAATTTTTGTGTATCTATTCTGTAATTAATATCTATATGTATCTATTAATAAATCAATTGATGTTGTGTAGAGTTCTGTAAATACTATTATAAATAGCTTCTCTTGAGTTATCTACATATGTGCAACTTTTACATTTAAATAGCTTTTTTTGTAAATTTTACATATCTGGCAACAAAGTATGTGGAGGAGAGGAAATGCTAAATTAAAGCTGCTATTGTGGATCAAAGGCATAAGGTTTGTGGCTGTTTCTTTAAAACATATATTTAATAGTTATATTAAACACTACATGGTTACTACATTACACAAACATAATTACCACAGTTAACAATTTAAGTCATTGATAGAGAAAATGTATTTACAAAAGCATATCAATTTTATTTCAACAGTATGTAGTCAGGGTTTACAACTTAAGAAGACATCCATGTACGGTCCTTGGCAGGTGCCAGTCTGCAGTGAACTGGTGGATGACAGAGGCAGTGGTACACTGTAATG
>NW_006800639.1:64505-69355 GCF_000485575.1 Poecilia formosa | reverse complement strand
TATATATATATATATATAGAGAGAGAGAGAGAGAGAGAGAGAGAGAGAAAGATAGCTCATCACATTTCTCCAATGAAACGTTAATATCTATCTATGACAGCATCTTCCTCCTCATGTCTTGATCGTAGCAGGAGTTTGACTTCTCAGGACTTGATGGAGCAGCGGGTGTTTGGCATAACTGTCAAGTTTTGGACATGTGGCTACAGGTAATGTCGCTACTTAGCGGGTGTTGAAACTAGCGTAAATGAGGAGGGTTTAATACGATCATGCATTTTACGTGACGGGTGGCAACCCCAGTCTATACTATAAAAATCTGATTAAAATTAGAGCCTAAATACGTTCTACTTCCAAAACAGAAAGGCTACGTAATGTTAGCCAGCTAACAAATTACTATTGCTATCCTAGCATATCAACTAACAGCTAGAAAAACACAAAACACGTACCTTCGTAGTCAAACTGGTATCAATCAGCGAGGAATTTGTCCAGTTTAGATTATGTCGAAGAAAAACTGTTTGCAAATAGTGATATATCTTCAAATCATATTTGTGGCAGCTGCTTTAGAGTCCAGAAACAGTGTTAACTACACACACCGGAACTAAAGGTACACTGGATCGAGTCAAAACGGATGTTGTCTGACGTCATGTGAAAAGGGTCTATTATTGTGTGGAGGTGTTGACTGACATGTCGCAGATATGGGACAACGCTGTGACCAAAGTGCAATATAGTGATATGACATTCAGGAACGATCTGATTCTTCTGGACGGATCTTGACTAAGTCCTATAGGACTGAAGCCTCACTGAGAGCCATTCTTTGTTCTTGTAATGCTCTGTGTACACTGCAGTAGCTATTTTATTTTATTAAAATATATTTATATTTATTTAATTGGTGAATACATAAAACAAGAACGTAAAAACACAACATGCTCATTGCTCTTTGTTTTCGTCACTTGTCATGGTGGCAGACACTGCAGCAGGAGGGAGGGTGAGAACAGTCACCTCCTTATGCTTGGTTACTTTTTGCTTATTGGGCCTTGGACAGTGTTCATAGTTGAGCGTTGTTAATTGCTATGTTTAATGGTGCAGACAGTTGTTATTTCTGACATGGGCAATATGGCCAACCGCCCAGGGTGTTAATTTTTTTTAGGGATGGCAGGAAACCTCTACGGATTGTGGCACAGAGATGAAAGCAAAACAGAATGAAGAAGAGTTTGAATTGATGCTGGTTAAATTTATTTCAGCTCTAATTATTTAATATCTAGGTGTTTTTATGGGAATGTGGATCTTTCAGATCAATTGGCGAAGCAATTTTGATAGGTGCACTTAATTTTATTATGTCATGTAGCGCAGGGTGCTGGTGTTGGTCTTGTCTTGGTCTCGGGTTCGGTGGTCTAGACTACAACTCTGCTGTAGTCTAGACCACCGTGGCTCCTTGGTTCCATGTCCTCCCCTGCCAGTTGAATTTCTTTCAAAATAAATGTGTGGCAAAAAAAAGTGACGTTCATGCTATGTTAGGACAGGAGACAAGATGTTTCCATCCCTGAAATTATGATGCATAGAATCACATATCAGTCTAAACCAGGGGTCACCAACTCCAGTCCTCCAGGGCTACCATCCTGTAACTTTTAGATGCGTCTCTGCTCAAACACACCTGGATCAAATGAACTCCTCGTTTCCAGCCTATTGCAGAGAGGAATGAATGCTGTTGAGGGAATTCAGACATTTTGGAGCAGAGGTAAATCTAAAAGTTGCAGGATGGTAGCCCTGGAGGACTGGAATTGGTGACCCCTGGTCTAAACTATGTTTCAGAGAGCAAACACAATAAAAACATGCTTTATCTGTGGCACTGTTCATTAAAATGGGACATTCTGATGTATTAAAATTAAATACAATAGGTTCACTTAATGATATTAGCGATTAGGTAATGCATTCAGCAAGTACTTTTGCTTTTAATATTTAAGTATTTTTAAAAGCCAGTACTTTTTTACTTTTACTTAAGTAAAATGTTAATGTGGTACTTTTACTTTTACTTGAGTACAAAAATGTATTTGCCTGTGTATTTGTACTTTTACTTAAGTACATTTTTTGAGTACTTTCTCCACCACTGCTGTCGGATCACATTTGATCAAATCTACTCTTCTTCCCCGCCCTTAAGCTGTAATGACGTAGATAAGTTGGTAGATGATTTTCAGTGCAAACTTTCAGATGCCATTGATTACATTGTCCCCATTAAAGTGAAAGTTGTGACTGGTAGGAAGAAATCTCCATGGAGAAATGCACAAACAGTTCAATCTGCTAGACAACTCTGCCGTAGGGCGGAAAGAAAATGGCGTAAAGCTGAACTTCACATTTATTATGACATCTATAAAGAAATCTCAACACTAAAACATGCAAAAGAGGCTTTCTTTGCAGATATCATAAACAAAAACATTAAAAATGCTTGAGCTCTATTTGCTACTGTTGACAGGCTCACAAACCCTCCTACGATGTTGCCACCTGAACTTCAATCTAATGCAGCCTGCAACAAGTTTTCCAGTTTCTTTTCAGAGAAAATTAAAAAGATCAGAAGATTAATCTGCACATCCACTCTAAAACCAGTACCAATGCTGTGCCCAAACAAAACAAATACAAGAAAAATGACCCAATTTCAAGTACTTAACTATAAAACCCTAGAAGAAATTCTAAGTCAATTAAGCTCCAGTTCCTGCTGTCTGGATGTCCTACCCACACTTAAGAAAGTTCTGCCTGTCGTTGCTAATGATCTGATCCAAATAGTAAATTCATCGCTCTCATCAGGTGTTTTCCTCCAGGCTTTGAAAACATCAGTTATCAAACCACTGATGAAAAAGAACAATCTAGACAAATCACTACTGCAGAATTAAAGGCCGACCTCTGACCTCCCATTCATCAGCAAAGTTATTGAAAAAGCAGTTTTTAAACAATTAAATAACTTCCTAACAATAATGAATCACTTTGACTCCTTCCAGTCTGGTTTTTGTGCTCTCCACAGCACAGAGACAGCCCTTGTAAAAGTGTTCAATGATATCCATGTAAATACAGACTGTGGGAGAACCACAGTGCTGGTTCTGTTGGACCTCAGTGCAGCTTTTGACACTGTTGATTATGACATTTTACTGAATCGACTGGAGAGTTGGGTCGGACTCTCCGGTCCAGTGCTCAACTGGTTTGAATCTTACATAAAGAACAGGGATTTCTTTGTTTCAGTCAGAAACTTCTCATCAGAGAGGTCAAAGGTCACATGTGGGGTACCCCAAGGTTCAATCCTAGGACCTCTCCTATTCAATATTTATATGCTCCCACTAGTTCAGGTTATAACAGGAAATAAAATTAGCTACCATAACTACGCGGATGATACACAGCTCTACATCATGATGTCACCAGGTGACTCTGAACCCATCCAATCACTGAATAAATGCTTAGAACAGATAAATGTGTGGATGTGCCAAAACTTTCTCCAGCTGAACAGAAACAAAACTGAAATTATTATCTTTGGGCCTAAAGAGGAGCCAACTAGAATCAATCCTCAGCTTCAGTTATTACAACTAAAAACCAGCGATCAGCCCGAAACCTGGGAGTAGTGATGGACTCTGACCTGAACCTTCAGAGCCACATAAATACAGTTACAAAGTCGGCCTTCTATCATCTCAAGAACATCTCCAGGATTAGAGGACTGATGTCTCAGCGTGATCTAGAGAAACTCATCCATGCGTTTATCTTTAGCCACATTGATTACTGCAACAGCGTCTTCACAGGTTTGTCCAATAAATCATTCAAACAGCTGCAGCTGATCCAGAAGCTGCTGCTGATGTTCTCACTAAAACCAGGAGGATAGAGCACATAACACCAGTTTTAAAGTCCCGACACTGGCTCCCTGTGGCTTAAAGAATAGACTTTAAAATACTGTTAGTTTATAAATCACTGAACGGTTTAGCACCGCAATACATTAAAGATCTGTTGTGTTGTTGTAGCAATCATCTAGACCCCTCAGGTCTTCTGATTCTGGTTCTGCTCTGCATCCCCAGAACCAGAACCAAACAAGGAGAAGCAGCATTCAGCTTCTATGCACCACAAATTTGGAACAAACTTCCAGAAAACTGTGAAACAGCTGAATCACTGAGTGCCTTTAAATCTCGACTTAAAACCCACCTGTTTAGAGTTGCTTATGGCTAAATAAGGGTTAGAGTCCCAGTTAATGGCGTTTTAACTAAAGTTCTAAAGGGTTAGAAAAAGGGAGTGGGTATTTTTTGGGTTTTTTAAATTCAATGCTACATGACTCTGTGTTTTGTTTTGTGATGTAAAGCACTTTGAAATGCCTCGCTGCTGAAATGTGCTATACAAATAAAATTTGATTGAATGTTATTGGTGCATCCATGTCCTTGAGCTTAGTTCCCCTTTAGCTCTCTTGAACATAAGAACTTCTTTTCAGATCCAATAAAGCCTGGCAATTTTTTTGAAAAATAGAAACACTCTCCAAATTTATTTCCTGTCCCAGTTTCTGATTTACCCTTCTAATTTTATTAGTAATTTTATTTGATTTACCCTTCTAATAAAATTAGAAGGGTAAATCAGAAACTGTCCAATCTGCTTGTGCCCCACATCTCCACACTCAAAACACTTCATCACACCTAAGCTTGCATATACTATATCCTTCCTCGTGTTTAACATGGAAAGATATATCTAACATCTGGGTTGGTGAATCCAGATACATAACCATTTGTCTACGCCGGAGGTTCCCAAACTGTGGGGCTCGTCCCCTGGGGGGGTGCCGTGTCATTGCAGGGGGGGCGCAGGAAGCCGTCTGGACGAAAAAAAAAAACAAAACATGAACACTG
>NW_006800639.1:60599-62094 GCF_000485575.1 Poecilia formosa | reverse complement strand
TCACACCTCAGGCTCCTTAAAGAACTGTTTTCTGATACTGCTTTTGTAGCCGCAGTTAGCTGCGTGGCCTATAATTGTTACAAAATGAATCAAAGTCTTCTGGGGAGAAATGTTAAGAGCACAAATGTAGGTTCTTTGGATGTTGTGTCCAACTCTCTCCCACTGTGCTCTTCTTTCTATCATGTTTGAAGCGATCCAGATTTACCTCACTGTTTTCTTTTTAAGTTGTACCCAATAGTGACGTATGGGATTATCTAAAGTTACACCAGTTAAACGCAGTATGATAACAACTCGGATAAAGTTAGCCTTCCTGTGTTTGCTCTGTAAATTAAACAGTAAACACACCTTCATCATCAGCCCAGCAACTGAACAAATGGTGAACTCCATGGATAAATATATAACAAGAAATATAACATTTTTGAAGAAATGATCAGCTTTGCCAAACAAACAGCATTTGTTTTAGTTAGTAGGAAGATTGCAACATTTTTAGGCCAACATGTTTAACTAATCTTGGATCCTTTTAAGGATGAATGGCAGTGGACAAGGCCTATAACAGTAAAATATTCCTCTGTTGTTCTTAAACAGTGTTATTTTTTTTGGCTTTAATAAACCATCATCACTAGTCATCATCAACAGGGCAGAACTCCGGACAATGTAATCCGGGTGGACGGAACAGCTAAAGGAGAAATTTGAAACTCATTTTTCCACTCCCACTTTCAACAAGTTAACAGAGTAACAAACTCTGGCTGCTTGACAGAAACAACAACCCCCGCCCGTTCATACATGAGACATATAAAATGTTTCCGTGTCCCACTTTATTTCCAACTGATAGTAGAACCTATTTAACAAAGGCTGTGGAACCACTCTCATGTTTCTCAATGAAAGGAATGGTGTCCTGTCACAATTGTGCTTAAACCAAACCACAAAAATACCAATCTAAAAAGAACGGAAGTAAGTGAAAAAAATGTTAGAAAGTTTTATATCAGTCCATTCACTACACATGCAGTACAACTTCAAGCATAGAGTACAAAAAAAGAGAGAAAGAAACACATAAGGGAGTGAAGAGAGCATGATGGATGAAGAAAGACAACATTTAGATAAGTGGATATGGAATAAAGAAAAATATGTCTGTAAATATAAGACTTTTTGTGGAAAATCTTGAAACACACATGCTGTGCATCTGATCACATAGAAGAGGCCAATGTTACTTATAAGTACAATAACGTTTTAAACCAACAGTGCCTTCTCGGGGTTTTTCTACAGAGTTAAACAAGAAAACCAGTCAACCAAATTTACAAGTACGTTTTGGATTGTTTTTATCCATGTAACATGAAGAAAACTATGTGGTTCTACAGTGGCTCATAAAGAAAAATTTAGGGCAAGTCAGTGTCAAACAGCATACTATTGCACAAGAACACAAATAAATACAAAATGCATTACAATCAAATGTCCAGAGTTAAGGTGGAGCTAAACATGTAACTAATAAACATTCCTT
>NW_006800639.1:53155-60403 GCF_000485575.1 Poecilia formosa | reverse complement strand
GGGCCACTTTGTGTGGTCCCTTAAAGGAATCCATGATGAGTTGTAACATCAGCCTTTATTTGAGAAATATTTTTTTTAGACGTAAAAACACAGTAATAACACTGTAGGCTATTTAGTTTTTATAAATTTTAATAAAATATTGTCACAAGAACATCGCCATCGCCACACTGCAATGCATTCTGGGTAAATGACATCTAAAGGTTGACTGTGTTAGCTCCATCCAGCCAAAACAGCAATGAGTAACATCTTTAAGCCTTTTCAGTTTAAACTGGAACACGTTGAAAGCAATGGGAATGTAGAAATCACAAAGAGTAATAATGAGGATGAGGAGAACCAAATGGAGAAAGAGGACAGAGGGGAAGCTGGTAATTTACTGCTGCTACCTTCAGCTTCATAAATGAAACAATGAATGACATACCTCTGGTCGGAGTGTATGATCTGATAAGGAGTTTTGTAACTTTGTGTCTGGTCTGGTAACAGCTGTCTTTGGTCAGGGTCAGGTCTTCGGTTCGGAAGTAAACAGGGCAGCAGTAGTGCCGCAGATACTACTACTCTTTTAAAAGAGCTTCCGGTGCTGTCTGTCTGATGTTTCTCCCAGCATTATTTGCTCTCTAGCCGGCGGCAGTGGGGTTTAGGCGCTTTGTGCATAAAAACTGTCAGCATGGCATTTGTTTTTAGCTTGTAAAGGTAACGATCAGTTGTCAGAGCCTTTGTCAGTTTTGCTTGTACAAATTGTAACCCGTAATTAGTCAATTAGCCAGACTTTTATTTTGCGGGCCTACTTCCTGTCTTGCCCTAAAATCGTCAACTTATTTAAAGCCCCGCCTCCAGTGCAGTAACACTCCACCTGTTCCACTGTGATTGTGGCTGGCTGTTGGCGTCTTGCTGAACGTTTCATACTGGAAATCCATCCAAATCTTTGAAACAACTGATTTGAACTATTGGTGAGTTTGCTGGGTTGATAGCAGTATTGTTCACCATAAAAATGTTGCTCAATTGATCATTGGAGCATTGTTTTATTAGACTGTCAGCGGTTGTTACCTGGGCCGTCACTGGAATTCACAGCTGATTGTAGTCTGGCACTCTCTGCTCAAAGGTAACCGTTGGGTTGGTGCAAGATTTCTTGAGATTGAAAATAGGATGTAGCTACATTTAATTTGATATTGCGCAGTATATTTCTTTTCCTCATTTTACTTGAGTATTTGAATTAATTTATTTTATTTCCTTGATTGATATTTTGAAAGTTAACTTTGATTTCAACTTTAACCTTAAATTGATTAGTTGAAATATGATTGTACTGACATTTGTCAGGTTAACCTAAACATAACCTGACAAATGTTTAGGTTAATTACTAGATATTTAATTGTATTTGAATTGATATTTATTGCATTTGTATGTTGCATACTTATTGGATAAAATATTTAATGGTTTCTTTTTGGCCTCTTAGGTCAGGTTTTTTATGATGGATCAGATCCTCAGATCCTGAGCAAATGATGGCGAGCTAAAAGGACAAGACCTCTAGGATTCTTGAATTGGTTTATTTGAATTAGTGTATTTGTAATTTTTTTTTTTTTGTTTGTTTTGTTTTTGTTCCTTTTTTTTCCAAAAAAATCAGTAATACACATCAATCTAAAACAGTTTCTTTGTGTCTTCATTCACACCTCAGGCTCCTTAAAGAACTGTTTTCTGATACTGCTTTTGTAGCCGCAGTTAGCTGCGTGGCCTATAATTGTTACAAAATGAATCAAAGGATGAAGAAAGACAACATTTAGATAAGTGGATATGGAATAAAGAAAAATATGTCTGTAAATATAAGACTTTTTGTGGAAAATCTGGAAATGCACATGCTGTATGCATCTGATCACATAGAAGAGTCCAATGTTACTTATAAGTACAATAACGTTTTGAATTTGACCATTTTCATCTTAAACCAGCAGTGCCTTCTCAGGGGTTTTTTCTACACAGTTAAACAAGAAAACCAGTCAACCAAATTTACAAGTACGTTTTGGATTGTTTTTATCCATGTAACATGAAGAAAACTATGTGGTTCTACAGTGGCTCATAAAGAAAAAATATAGGGCAAGTCAGTGTCAAACAGCATACAAGAAAACGAATAAATACAAAATGCATTACAATCAAATGTCCAGAGTTAAGGTGGAGCTAAACATGTAACTAATAAACATTCCTTTGCAATAACTTATTAAATATCTGGTTTCAAGAGACTGATGCTATACGAGTCCTTTTAAAATAATTCCAAAAGAATTATCTGACCAACTTAAAACATAGTCCAGTCAGGGGTTTTCATGTATCTTAAGAAGTAAATGTAGTGTGGAAACATAAGAAAAATACAAAAATACCTAAACATAAGAACCTGTTTGGACTAATTGGCCCGTTTGGATTTTAAAACCAACAACTAGAAGAGTCAATGCTGTCTATCATGTAAAATGCAGCCTTATTGTGTTTCATCAGCTGTACTTACAGACCGGCCAGAACGTACACATCCAGGGTTCAATCAAAGCCCAGGCCACAAATCTTTAAAATATGGTAAAAACAGATACAATTTAAATAATGGCTACAATTATGGATGTTTTGTGGCATAATGATGGATACAATGTGTCACATTTTATGGAGATCAAATATAAACAGAAAAATACATATAAATAAGTCTAAATAAATAAAGCTAATAAAAATAATATTGACACTTAATAGAAAATTTATTTCAGAATGGTAAAAAACAAAACTGATATGTTCTAAGACAATTTCATTCTATGATTTTATGGCACAATCCTGTGAAGCGTTTTACTTTGTTGCATTGTCCATTTAGGAGAAACCATTGTAAAATAACTTGTGGTGTGCTTTGTGCCATAATACTATCTCTCTCTACATCTGTCCACAAAAGTTGCTTTTTTTAAAATAATGACTCATACATGCTTAAGGTTCCACAGTTTGCCACTTCCTAAATACTCCCAAAGCTTGGAAAAAAAATAAAAAAAATCGACCCATGTCCATGAGTGACGTTTTCAAGGCTTTTCCAGACTTCAGATGAACCACTCCTTCTTGCTCTCATCAATAGTTTCAGTGAAGGCCGGGTCATTGACAATAATGGCTGCATCAGCACAGTTTGCTGAGTCTGCTCCCTTGGCCTCATTAGTGTGGTATGAGCCCTTGTGACGAAACATGTGGCGAATCACGAACACCATGAAGCACAGCACTGTCAAGATGACCAGGGAGATAATACCTGAAAGAAACAAAACAAAAGGTATGCTTAGGAGGTCCAAACTGAAAGATGACAAGAAGTACAGAAAGACAGAGAGTGAAGATATTGATGAAATACACACGGCCTAGTGCAGCAAGTTGATTTTGTTATTATTATGAACATTCTCAAATCTTGTGGTGGAACATCTTTTATTTTTACTGGTACTATTTGTCTACTAATTTCCTTTCATCATCCATCACTAATTTCCTTATTTTTGTTACTAAGTTGGTAGTTCCGGGTGTTTCTTGTTGCACGGGGGCAGTAATTAGTGTAAATAATTACACTAATTATTGTATCCACTGTGTCCAGTAATTTGTGTCTCCTGTTGCTGTTTTAAAGGGTTTGTTCTTAAATAGTTCATGCCAAATTAATGTCTGGTACTGCACTGCTTGGATACAATGCTTTGTTCATATTTTATTTTATTAGGCCCAATCAACACAGTGCTGTGAAGGCCTATTTTAATCTCAGGTTTTCTTATTATTTTTCTGTCAAATTCCAGGGCTTTTTGGAGGCTTTAACATATTCAAAAACTCACCAAACTTCACCCAAAATTGTCCCTCAACTAAAGTTTTCAGATTCTAGTGGAATCGAAAGTGAGCGTGGCCGAACTGCTGTACAGTGCCCCCTAACGTGAGATAAGACAAACTGTAGGTCGTAGAGATCTGAAATTTGGTATGTAGGTAGATAACCTCAAATCAAGAAAAAAAGTCCTGTACTCCCTAAAATGTACAGGGAGGCAAGCCTGGGGTCTTTTTGCATGGAGTTTGCATGTTCTCCCTGTGCATGGTGGGTTCTCTCTGGGTACTCCGGTTTCCTCCCACAGTCCAAAAACATGACTGTTAGGTTAATTGGCCTCTCTAAATTGTCCCTAGGTGTGAGTGTGTGTGTGCATGGTTCTTTGTCCTGCTGTCTCTGTGTTGCCCTGCGACAGACTGGCGACCTGTCCAGGGTGTACCCTGCCTCTTGCGTTGCCTCTTGCCTATCTCCAGCTTACGTTAGCTGGAGATAGGCACCAGCAACCCTCCTGACCCCATAAAGGGACAATGGTGTACAGAAAATGGATGGATGGATAGTCTGACTACTGGATTTGAAAAAGCAACGCGTTAGATTACTTGTTACTGGAAAAAGTGGTCTGACGTTACTTAGTAACACATTACTGACATCACTGCTCATCAGAGATACTTGAGTGTATCTGGTGAGATACTCGGTCTAATAAATTTGTTTTGTAAATTCTAAATTGTAAAATCTAAAGTAGTAAAGGAATCAATTAAATTCCCGAATAAATTTAACCAGGGCCTGCTAAAGTGCACCCATTGATTTGTACGTTAGCGTTGTGATGCTAAACCAGGAACACGTCTGTGAAGGCCTGACGTGCTCGTCCAAACTGGACAAGCCAGTCCTGGTGAAAGCAAGGGCACATCTGTGCAGGCTGGACTGAGGGTGCCCTGGTTCACCGCCACAGTGCAATGGTTGATGCTCAGCCTGGGCAATATACCTACAAAGTTGTTGTGTGAACCTTTCCAGGTAAGTGTGCTGTTAATTCCTTGGACTGACGACTATCAACTTCGCACATCTGGTTCTTACTCACGGTGCAAAATAAAAAAGACAGTGGAGAAATGTTTTTTCTAGCAAATTTTCAACCTTCATACTCAGGACTTTAATTCACATTTTGTTTGAGAGCTGAAGAAGGGGTCTTTATAGAGGAAAAGGCACTCATAAAGATGAAGAAAAATCTTTACAGAGGAATAGAGACTCACAGATATTTGTTTGGCTTGGAAACAAAAATCTTTATAGAGGAAAGCAGAACCACTGGTTTCTAGGATGAGTCCTAGTGAAAGTCCTTATTGGTAAATAAGGTAGAATTTTGCTAGAGCAATGTTTCTCAACCTTTTTTGGGCCCTATGCACTATCCAGGACCCTTACTGCCCCCCATCAAATAATTTGTAGGCTACTTTCCACTGAATATTATTTTATTATTAATATTACTATCACTATTGTTGATGTTTTGATTTTTATGGTTGTTTCTGGAATTATCGTCAAAAATAATTTTCCAGAGAACAAAAAAGCCATGGGAATAGAAATTATTTTTACAGGCGTCTAAGAAAAATGCAATGAATGGATATTCAACTTAAAATCGGCAGCCAGAGTGGAAAAAATATTCTTGTTCAGTGCCATTTTCTAGTTGTTAAATATTGCACAAAATGACCAGATAAAAGATGTACAATGCCAGTTAAACTTTGAACTATTTGCAAAAAGACTGAGCTCTGAAACATTAAAACGTGGATAGAACTCCAACTTTGTCAATTATAGCTCTTCTTCTCTCCAATATTTCTATGAGTTTCTGGTGGTGCAGCTCTGTGCTGCACTCTGTTGTCCCAGGAGAATGGGACATCAGAGTATCATCCATAAAATTTCACCCACATGGCATTTACTGCGTAAACCAGAGCTTTCAGTGGAAAAACAAAAGTTCCAGATCCTTTCAAAGCCATATAAATATGGGATAGAAACATGGATTATATCTTTATATAGAGCTGTCTATTGATTTATAGATTACTATTTTACTGGACAGAAATTACACAGAACAAAGCTGGTTCTTAGTCAAATCCTAATGAGTCAAACTGAAAGTGTCATAGAGTCACTGAACACCATCATGACATTAACACTGACATGCCTCCTGGACGCCTCCCTAGTGAGGTATTCCAGGCACATCCCACTGGTAGGAGGCCCCTGGGATGACCCAGGACACGCTGGAGGGACGATGTTTCTTGGCTGGCCTGGAAACGCCTTGGGGTTCCCCCGGAGGAGCTGGAAGAAGTGGCTGGGGAGAGGGAAGTCTGGGCCTCCCTTCTGAAGCTGCTGCCCCCGCGATCCGATAAGTGTATGAAAATGGATGGATGGATATAAGTGATAAGTTCCTTACTGTTATTGTCTGTAAAATATATTTCATCTTAGTACTAGTCCCAACAAATCCACCCATGGTACTTTAACAATATTATTTTACCTTTTATCTGAAAACAATGACTGTTTATTCTTGCCATACAGTCCTCTCTGTTAATTATAGTTTGAAAGGTCTTGCCATACCATTTTATTCCTCTGTATTTACTTTACTTTCTTAGTATATTCTTACATTTTGTTCTTCATTTCCTTTTAGTTTTCTTTGATTAGTATTATACTCTCTTGGCTTATTGCTGTCTTCTTTAGTTTCTTTCCTGTTGCTAGTTTTATTTTATTGTTTGTATTGACGCCCACCACCAGTAATTTACCTGCTGCGCCGCCTAATCATCATGTGTTTCACCTGATTTGCCAATCATATTGATTTTTCACTGTTCAGCGCTGAATTCTCTGATCCTGATTCACATCTAGTTTGTTGCTCCGTTCTATGTCCTGGTTCTCCTGTTTCAGAGTTTTGCAATGTGCGGGTCTTTTTTTCCCCCTTTTCCCCATATGGTGCGGAGCGGTCGGGAAGTGCGTATCGGTGAAGAAAATCAGTCGTAAACCTTTTAGCCATAGACATGAATACGCAAACCCCTCATGGAGCGCTGAGTCGTACGTAACAGCGTCTGCCATCTTCTATGTGGCAGCAGAGCGATCGGAGCTCCTTAAGTCCTGTGCTGTGTGGACTTATTTTAACCGTTTTACGAAACAAACTGGATTCACTGGCATTACCTTTCACAGGTAAGGATGAAAGATCAGAATTACTTGACTTTACAGCCGGAAATTTGCTTCTATCGAGAAATATTTCCTATGTAACTTAATTGGACCGAAGTAACCACTGATTGTTAGCGTAGCAGCTAACGTTTTCATACTGTTTTCTAATGAGTAGAGCTGATGAGAAACCGCTGTTAGAGGAGAAATTCATTAGAAACCAGATGATTTAGTGAGAAAGATCAGTCAGGATCAGAGCTGGAGCTGCTGTTCTTCAGTCTCTGTTTCCCAGCTCAGCTTCACCATGTCGGTATTTAGCTATAAAGATGCTACGAGTCAGAGCCCAA
>NW_006800639.1:30846-52534 GCF_000485575.1 Poecilia formosa | reverse complement strand
AATAAAGGATTTTTTTTACATATTTACCTATAATCAAGGGAGAAAATTGTGGTGGGAAAATTATTATAAGTTAACATTTGCTGATCATGTTATATTAAATGCTTGTGAATTCACACCAAAAGAACCTGTTTGGGCTAAACACACAATTTTGGAAGTTATTTTCCTGCAGCTGCATGGGAACCAGACCCTCCCATGTTTTGGATACCATATCCCTGGTATAAAACCCATGTGTTGACTCTGCCTGGGGGAGGCTTTTCATTCGGAACTTCTTCATTATTGACTGTCTTACAAGCTCTGTATATTGTGCATAATGTAAAAATAAAACTGACTGAGTGATTTCATCTAACAGTGCTTGGAAATATTTTTTTCCCACAACACTTCTCACTTCTCCTTGCACTCACACTTAAGCCCTTTTTGGACTGCAGGGTCCAGCCTGACCCAGCCAGGCTCCGTTCGACCAGGTCTATGGTCCTATAGCCCTGGTCGTTTTGCATTAAGCATGATTGTCAGGTAAACTGAATTCTTACTAAACCGATCTCACCAGCGACCGCAGAGCAGTTTCCTTCTTGGTTCTCCCGTCCGCTCTTTATGAATGCCCTCATGAGCAAGGAAGCTAAGGGAAACATTTACCTCAGCTTTACATTTAACAACAAAAAAAAAGTCTCATCTGAATGTCGTCTCTGAGCTGGACTCGCGGCCAGCTGAACTACCGCTGGGACAGGAGGGATTTCCCGGTTGGAACGACGCCAGATGGGGAAATCCCCTCGTTCACAGCCTAGCCGACTTCTGATCGGTTTAATTGGAGAAATGTTATTTACAATTACCACTAAAATCTTTGGCTGAATAATTGTAATCCCAGTGTAGGTTAAGAATAGATTATGACAGGAATTTATTGATGCAGCATATTGTGCTGTGAATCGGGGTGTGGGAGTGGGTTTTGTTTTCAGCCACCATCATTCGTTTACTAGAGGGTGTCAGGAGGCTGCAATACCTGGAGGGCATGCCAGCGGTTCCTGTTTACATGCACCTGTGGCCAATCTCATCACTGGAGGAGTATATGAGCAGGGGACTGCCAGCACCTCTTTGCCAGAGTGTTAGCCACAGGGCCGTGCAGAGACCACGGCCCTGTGGTCTCTACACCACAGGGCCGTGGGTTTTTTGGCCCACGTTTTTGGGCAGGTGCTCAAAAAAAAAAAAAAAAAAAAAAAAAGAGGCACATCTAACCACATTCTAGGACAGAATATTAACAAAGCCACACAGCTTTCAGAGTTTAATAAACAATGATAAATTACAAAATTGTGAAATATACGATCAAAGCTAAAGAAAATCTCTGTATAGAGCATACAACTAGGCATACGTAAGATATTTTATTAATAATTTCTTTCTGCAGATCTATTTTGTTATAGGAAAGTATTGCAATATTCAAACCCGCAAATTAGCAAGATATGTAAATCAGAGCTAGCGCACTAGACATATTTTGTCTTTACAGAATTACACTATTAAAATTAAAGCCGTAAAGCGACATTGGAGGCCCTCACAGTGAAGCGCGCCGAAGGCCTTTTGGCAACCGGGGGGGTTCCAGCACTGCCACTCTCTCGCCACCGCCGACGCTCTCGTGCTGCTGTCCGCCAGGCGACACACACCTACATCTTCCGCAGCGCTCCCTGACGATGCACAAGCGCAGTCGATCTGAATTGCAATTTTTAAGCTATTGGGCTCTTTAGAGGCTGACAAAGGTCAAGCCTCACAAGTTTACTGCCAATAGGATAATGCATGTATGATTTAGAGCAGAAAAAACAGAAAAAAAGACTGTTCTAACTGCTCCTTCCAACAGGTGACTTCCTGTTGGAAGGGGGCGGGGCTAAACTGATGTAACCAATTGACCATTTCAATGTGATAAGCTCTGGTCTGTGATGAAACAAATTACATTTGATGCAGCTGGGAGCTTATATGGGGAAGTTATTCCATCTTGATATTTCATGGAGAATGGCCAGATTTGAGGCTTAGCCACGCCCACATGCATTGACATAGAAAAATTCCTTTGATAACTTTTGACCCTCAATGCCTCAAGACTGTGCTGTCTGAGTTTGAAGCCTGGATCTTGAAAGCTCTAGGACGAGTTCGCTCAGATACAACATCAATAAAATAGACAAAAGTGCGACTTTGATCCAAAATGGCCGACTTTCTGTTGGGTTTGGACCATGGATCCAAGAGACTTTTTTGTAGGTCCTGACAAGATACACATGTACCAAATTTCAGAAATCTGGGAGAAAGGATGGGTTGGGGCTAATTAAAAAAAATTCTAGGGGGCGCTGTGAAGTAATTAGGCCACGCCTTCCAACTTTTGCACTGGATTCCTGTCAGGTGGTGGACAAAGATCGATCTCAGTGAGATTGGTGCAGCTCACTGCACATGTGGAATCTAGAGCCAAACGTATGGCAGCGGCGTGACCACCTGTGACTTCGCTGCGCCGTCACGGCCACGCCCTCCACTGAAAACTGTTGGCGCTTTAAAGCAAGTGAGACCAACTTATCAGTCATCTGACACAAGATCATCTTGATTTGGTCAAGAGAGCCAGAGTTGGATCTTTCCAAGTAAAAAAAGACACTTCCTGTTCTGAGGGGGTGAGGCTTATGTGAGGTAAGACTATAACAACATAGGATTATTAGGCATTCAACCAGGATCCCTCATGCCACGTTTGGTGCCAATTGACCTTTTTATGAGAAAGTTATAGCGTTTTGTTTGTTTCGGCAAACATATACGAAAAGTCCATTTTTTCGATAACCTTTACTTCATTCTGACCAAGAATGAAGCCGATTGGTCAAAAACTCAAGGAGGAGTTTGTTAAAGTTCGACGTGTAAAAGTGAAAGGCCAAAATTTGACCTTTGACCCAAAATGGCCGCCTTCCTGAGCATTTTAGAGGGTACCTCCAAGGGTGCGTTTACACTGCAGCCTGAAGTGACCCAATTCCGATTTTTTTTGACGTAATGCAACCTGTATCCGATCTTTTCATGGCAGTGTGAACAGCACAGGTTGGATTCTTTTTCGAATGTGATCCATATCCGATACGTATCCAATTCAAATGCGACCTAACGTTCAGGTCGCATTCATCCGAACTGAACGTTACTGATTCTCAACAAATCTCACTATTCTGCATCCTGATACGCGCAAGTGAGAAGAAAAACAACAACCATGACGGATTATATGAGGATTAAGTCGTTAATATGCTGCTCCGGCCGGATAACTTAGAACGCTGACGCTATTGCGCCCTCTACTGCGCATGCGGGACACTGTCAGGTTGTTTGCCCGTTTACACTGCAGAACGCATACAGGTTGCATTTACTGGCAGTGTGAATGGCCCTGGCAAAAAAAATCGGAATTGCCAAAAAATTGGAATTGAGTCACTTCAGACTGCAGTGTGAACGCACCCGAAGAGACTTTTTTTCTTGATTTGGGGGGGATCTACCTACATACCGATTTTCAGATCTCTATGACCTACGGTTTCCCCCAACTCACATTAGGGGGCGCTGTAGAGCAGTTTGGCCATGCCCACTTGCGATTCCACCGGAATCCGAACATTTTTGTTGGGACAATTTTGGGTCAAGTTTAGTGAGTTTTTGAATATATTAAAGGCCCCAAACAGCCCTGCGGAGTGGCGGAAAAATAAAAATAAGGATAAGAAATCCTGCGATTACAATAGGCCTTCGCCAGCGCTTCACTGCTTGGGCCTGATGATAAACAAGGGCACAATGCTACCTTTTAGTGTACTGTAATCTATAAAAGAAGGGCTGCCTGTTTGCTATACTTGCAGTGGAAATGAAGATGGTCCATTCAAGGAAAGCAGAGCTGCATCAAACTTTAATGTGGAACTGCAGAAAAAAAACAAAAGCAAAAACTGAATTGTTAATGCTTGTCACCATGAGAAAAGCCAACTGAGTTTTGCTTAAAAAAACTTTTTTTTAAATTAAAATCACACATTTATTTATTTATCATAATCATTGTCTTATGACGTGAAAAAATTATTCGCAAAACAAACTTATTTGCGCATGTCATAAATAATTTCTTGCTATTCTAAGTTTTTGTTTGTGACTCAAAGTTTTGCTTGTGATTCTCACATGACGTCATGGGCAGGGCCTAAAATCGCAACAAAAGATTTCTGATGTGTGCAAATAAAAGTTTATGTTTGGCAAATAACTTTTTAAGTTCACAAGACAAAAATTAGTTATTTAATTAAAAAAGTTTTTTAAACAAAACATTGTTTTAAAAAATAAATCATTACAATTACAAAAGTTTTGATCACAATCTTATTTTACTTAACTGAGTTTTTATTTTTCATTGAATAATTGGGGAAAAAAATTAACTTCATACTCTGCGAAGCAGACCCTAAACTTACTTAAAGTCTGGATTGAGTTTTTTCCCCTTCATTAATGACACACTTTTATTGCATACATTAAATTGATCATGGTAATTCAGGATGAGTTATTTTTAATTCTAAATGAATATCCTTGTTGGACTTTTATTTAAGTGCTATTCTCCTTTACCTAAAGCTAGAATAAATGCAATGTACATTATGCAGCAAAGGAAATTAGAAGATCAGACATATCATTATGGAAATGATATGTTTTGGACGGGCGATGTGCCCCGTATTGCATAAGCAATACTGAAGAATGACTGCTATCATTAACTACACAGGGAAGAAGCCTTTTAGTTATCTTGCTTTGCTAGCAAAGTCGTTAGCTAGCAGCTAGCTAATAGAACAACAACAGCCTAATGTCTGTATGATAAAAACACTGAATCGATAGATAAGAACAGTTTTTCCTCACCTGGCTGTCTCCTCCCGCTCAGTAGTTCTTCAGAGAAAGGCAGACGCAAAGGCCTGTCAGTGTCGTATTTCATTACTTCTCTGCTTAAACCGCTACTCCGTGCTGAAGCAGAAACGATACAACGTTCAATGTTTCCCGTTATCTGACAAGTAGCAAGTCTACTCCACTTTATTCACCAAAAACTTTTTTTTTTAAATTCACCAAAAACTGTTCTGTTTTCTGGAACGTTCGCTACTTTGAGATCCGCAGTTAGCCACCTTATCTCACTGTGCGGGAGGCAATTGTGTCATGCGTCACGGGCAAAAAATCCCGCTCCCGGATTTAGATTTACCTTCACCAAGTAAACATTTTCAGTTTATTTTTGGAAATTGCAAAATCCCATTTCCCGTGAACTCACCATCTCTCTCCTCTTTGTGTTCAGTTTCCAAAATCCTGGCAGCAGCCCCTCTCCAAGGCACTATTGCTTATCATTTCATTTTGCTTGAAAATAAATATTTATTATTGATTATTGCTTGCTTCTAGAAGGAAACAAACACACCCAGTACAACATTGTCATTCCATTGCAGGGGTGTGAAACTCCAATCCTCAAGGGCCGGTGTCCTGCCACTTTTAGATGTGAATCACACCTGAATAGAATCATTTGTCGTTAGTAAGGCGCTGGAGAACTTATCTACACAAGGAGGAGGTAATTAAGCCACATCATTCCAGTGTTTTGTATCTGTGACACATCTAAAATCTGCAGGACACCGGCCCATGAGGACTGGAGTTTGACACCTGTATTCTATTGGCAATTATGAGAGGTTGCCAGGCAACTGTGCCAAAAGGCACTTCTATGTTTCAGAAGTGAGCAGAGTCCAAGCAGAGACTAGGTGTGAGCATGAGGAGAAGTTTTGAGTACAAGCATTACAAGTTTTGAGAGGAAATACATTTGGTCCTGCTTTCAAAATGAAAATGTAAGCAAAAGTAACAAAAGACACGAAATCCTGTCTTCACACTGTAAATGTGTACTCTTGGATTATGGCACAAAAAAATCCACCAAGTGAGCAGAGAGTTTTGCAAGCGAAGATTTGCTCCGAGCAGAGACCAAAACCCTTTTTGCACTGCAGGGTCCAGCCTGGCCCAGCCCAGGCCGGCTCCATTCGACCCGGTCCTACTGGCGCTATAGGAACCATAGGACCACTCGTTTTGCTTTGAGCGGGATACAAGGTGGAGGGGGTGTGTGAGGTTTGCATAAATCGAATTCTTGCTAAGAATTCGATTGGAGGCGATCTCCCCAGTGACCGCAGAACAGTTTCCTTCTTGGGTCTCCCCTCCAGCTCCTTCTATTTGCGCTTTGTTTGTCAGCAAGGCAGTGAAGGGAAACATTTACCTCAGCTTTGCATTTAATGGAAAAAAAAAATCTCATCAGTGTGGTCTGTGAGCTGGACTCGCAGCCAGCTGAACTACTGCTGCAGCTAGCGGGATTTTTCCACTTCAGCAATGTCAAATGTGAAAATCCCCTCATTCAGAGCCTTGCCGATTTCTTATAGGTTCAATTGAAAAACTGTTATTTACATTTACGATTAATATCTTTGGCGGAAGAGGCGATTGTAATCCCAGTGTAGCACACAGTGGAGATTCATCACTCGGATCAACTTCAAAACCCTGAGATTATGATTATGTACAACTGATGCAGACCAGGAAGTTGAGGTATTCATTCTGCATAGTAGATTCATAGTAGCTGGAACACTGATCCACATATTTCATGATTTTGATACTTGCACTTGACAAAATCTTATATTTACTGCTTGTTTCATATTTGGTGTTTCTATGATGTAAAGCACTTTGAAACGCCTTATTGCTGAAAATGTGCTATACAAATAAACTTGACTTGACTCCTCAACTATCACCACATACAAATGAAGACCCATTTTGAAGGGCAGATTTGAAAGGAAAATTATCTGCTTTGATTCCTCATAGCAGAGAGGAATCAAATCTGCTTTGATTCCTCAAATCTTAGTTGCAGCTCACACCAGCAACTAAGCAGCTCACACCTTGCTTAGTTGACAAAGCATATTGTTTCAGTGAATTGACAACATAGATCATGTTTCTATGAAGAGAATGTATGCCTGCAAGAAAAACTAACATTGAACTTGAACAGATCTGGTATCTAGTGAATGCATCACTTAATGGGTATGGACCTGGATGAAAGGGAATAGGGGCAACACTGTTCTTTGGCAGAGTGGGCATGTGGGGCCTGCCCTGGCGGTGTGTGCCGCTCAGGGTGAGAATTGGACCTCACCCTGCGTAGCACACAGGGTGAGGTCAGGACACACAGGGAATGCTAGAGAGGGTCTAGCATTCTGCTGGCACTAACAGAATGCTAGACCCTCTCACTTAGCTGGCTGCCTCCATTGCCACTTCAGCTGTAAATACATTTGAAATAAAAAAATATTTACCTGCAATTACTGCAAAATTCTGATGAGCAGCATCACCTCCAATCTTTTCGTCTTTGAAGGGAAAAACTGCGCCACCTGCAGATAAAACAAATATGTTATCCATTTGAACTAGGACATGTTATTACATTCTCTGATTATCTGAGTGGGATTCTACCAGCTTCTATTTGCCATAGGTCACTAGCAAGGGGCATGGGGGTAATGGTCAGTGGTGAGGCTCCACAGTTGGACTGGACCAGGATTCCATGGATGCTGACTGGAGCAGTCATGCCTGAGCGAAGTGCAGCTTTCAGCGGTGCCACATTATTCAGCTGAACTCTGGATAAGCATCCAACAAAGCCTGGGCTGTTGTAGCGCTCTATTAGAATGGGGTCAATCTGTCCCGTTTCTACAACAAGAAAAGAGGCTCAGATCATCACAAAGTCAGACAAACTATGTATTAACAAGGAACTGTCCAAACTTCTGAAAGGTTCATTGTCATCTTCAAAGTGGATTGTGTTGATTATACTGACAACAAATTTGTGTTTAAATATAAAACTTACATATACTGTATATAAGAATGTATATTACAATACTATATTCCATAGTATTGTATTATTTTGTATTTACTCATTCATTGCTGCCATATTGGGGTGATGGAGAAAGGATTTTGCCCTGCAATTGGTGGGTTGCCGTGTCAATGTTTTAGTTGTAAATCCACACGTTTTTATACAAGTAGCAAGAGGTGAGGAACTGACAGACAAAATCTAACCAACTATGAAAAGCAGCACAGGGATCAATAACTAACAGAACACACAAATGTCTAAAAACCGAGGGTCTGCTAAAATAGAAAAAATAAACAGAATGGGAAATAATTGTAACTGCTTACTCTATGGTAGCAATGCAATAAAGGAAAAACTACCAGCCAGGAGAAGTCTCACTCAAACAGATATTTACTGATATGAACTACAGCCAACAACTTGGGCCTGGTCCCAATACTCCATGAAGTGTGTACTCAAAGTGAACAAGGGTTTGAGTGTGCAGGTTACAAGCGTGCACAATTTTGAGAATTGGGATAGTGCGCCTCTGTGCCACAGCTTCAACATCCAAAATGGTGGGACTGGCTATTGTTTAGCCCTTTGTGCTGCTAAAAAGTACAACAACAAAAAATTATTTTAAATGTACAGTACAGGTAATTTTGCTTAAAAGACTTGAGTGGAGATATTTGGCTATTCAAGTGTAATTCTTACGACTTGTTGAATACAGAGCAAACTTTGATGTATTTACACATGTGCAGTAGAGTGGAACAAAATGATTTTAATACTTGTGAAAACTTTTTTTTTTTTGCAACAGACACAGCTTCCTTGGTAAACACTGCCACATTTCCAACAGCAACTTTTTATTTTACAATTATTGTCAAAAGTATTAAATCTCAAAGGCAATTCTTTCTGCATTGCAGATATATCCAGCTGTTACTCAGAACTATTTCTGATTATGAATAGCTGTGACTTTATAGACAAAAAATGCAACAAAAAATTCATAAACACCGACATCAAATTTCTTCCCCTATACCCTGAGATGAACATTTATTCAAAAATCAAAATAACTGTAAAGAAAATAAGAACCAAATACATTTCTTTTTACATTTAAATTTAAAAATTCTTTATTAATACTAAAGGAAAATTAAATGTTGTAACTCATTAATTCAGTTTCTTCAAAGAGTTATTGTAGATAGTGATTGCTGTTTGCAGGAAAAATCTCCTGTACTGGTCTGTATTATAGCAAATCTGATGAAGCCTCTGACAGAAGACACCCTTTTCTCAAGATAGTCTCATGAAGAGGATGGTCAGGGTTGTCCATAACTTTCTTTATTTTATTAAGACTCCTTCTTTGCATCATCATCTCCTGAAGTGCTACAGTCGTCCCCAGAACAGAACCAGCCTTCTTTATCAGATTAAGCTTTTTTATGTTCCTGCTTTGTTTCTGCTGCCCCAACAGATGACAGCAGAAGAGAGGACATTCTCAACAACAGACTTAAGATCTGCAGCATCTTGTTTCAAACCTTGAAGGATCTTAGCTTCCTCAAAAAGTCCAGACTGCTCTGTCCCTTCTTATAGACGCTTCATTGTTGCATCTCCAGTCCAGTCTTTTGTCCAGATGAAAACTGAGGTATTTATATTCTTCAACCACTTCCACTTCTTCTCCCATGATGGAAATAGGGTTTTATCTAACTCCGTTTATCCTGAAATCAACAATCATCTCCTCTGTTTTGTTTACATTCAAGATTAGATGATAGTTCCCACACCATGACACAAAGCGGTCCACCAGCTCTCTGTACTCAACCTCTTGTCCATCTCTGATACACCCAGTAACTACACAGTCATCTGAGTATTTCTGTAGATGACAGACTTGTGCTCGAAATTGGAAGTGTAGAGTGAAAAGGAATGGTGAGAGTACAGTCCCCTGTGGTGCTCCTGTGTTGCTGACCACCTGGTTAGACACAAGTCCTTCACTCTCACAAACTGTGGTCTGTTTGTTAGGTAGCCATAGATTCAGGTGATTGTTGAGGCCTCCGCCTGTGTCTTCCGTAGTTTCTGGCAAAGCAAATAAGGCTGAATTGTGTTAAATGCACTGGAGAAATCAAAGAACATGATCCTCAGTGCTGTCTGCTTTGTCCAGATGACAGAGCTGATCTGCAGCTTCAGGCCTTCAGGACTCTGTGACTGACACCATCCAGACCTGTAGCCTGGTTTTGGTTCAGTCTCTCCAGCTGCCTCTTCACTTCTAGATGCAGAAAAGTGGGCGGTGGAGGCAAAGGGAGCAGCAGCATCTCCTGATTTAGTTGAAGACAAACTTGTGGAAGCAGAAGAGTCCATGACTGAGGTGGAAGACAGGACATCTGAGGTTTGACAGGAAAGCTGTGAGTCAGAGGAAGGTGGGATGTCTGTATGGCTGGAGACAGGAGAGGATGATGATGAACTTGTTCCTGAACTGCACCTGTTGAAGAATGTGTTCATCTCTATCCAGACTTCCATCTGTCTGATCCTCCTTTTGCTTGAACCCTTACCACACATCTCTCATATTGTTCCTCTTCAGTTTATTCTCCAGCTTCTTCCTGTATTTCTCTTTGCTGTCTCTAATCTTGACCTTGAGCTTCTTCTGTATACTCAATAACTCTCTGTCTCATTCCCTGAAGGCTCTTTGTTTCTAGTTTAACAGTTCCTTTAGGTCACTGGTGATCAATGGTTTATTATTCTGGAGGCATCTCACTGTTCTGTTCTGCTACACAGAGGTTTATACAGTCAGTTACACACTCAGTCATGAGACTGATGTCATCTCCACGTGGCTGGCAGAGAGTAGTCCAATCAGTTGCTTCAAAACAACCCTGGTAGGCTTCTTCTGCTTCCTGTGAACATTTTCTAACAGATCATCTCTTCACCAGCGATGTGTATTCAGAGCAGAGCAGATCATATTTTGATTCGATTTCCCCAAAGGAGACATTGTTTTCTCGGATGGAGCAGCTTAGAACAATAAGATCCAGAGGACCTATTGTTATTCTGCTTAGCAATCCAGAACAGGAACATTTAGTTTATATGCTTCACTCAACCAAGGATAGTTCCTCTGGATCTCAGGATTTCACTCAGCCCAGAGCAGAAATTAGAACAAACTTAGAATCCGGAGAAGCTCATCTAGAGAAACTACTCATTACCTTAGATCAACATTCAGGACCATCTGCTTTGTAGAATCAAACATGGAGAACCAAGATTTAGTTTTATGCCTAACTATTCTTACCAAACATAACGAACCAACATCTATTTTTATTAGATAGATTCCAGAGAAACCCCTATTAGTTTATAAATTGCTATTATTAGCAATCTAGAGTCTAGAGTCTAGAGCTACATATTGGTTGCCCATAATAAGAAAAGCAACACATTCTTCACAAAAGAAAAGCAAGAAAAAATATAAAAAGTTTACAAAAGGTAAAAGTCTAGAGTCTAGACTTTTACCTAATATAAAAAGTTTACAAAAATCCTCTCCATGTTCATCTGTTCATCCGGTTGCCATCTGGAAGGAGAGTCCGTAGCATCCGCTGCAGAACAGCCAGACTTAGAAATAGTTGTCTCCCACTGGCCATCAGATTGCTCAACAATCCCATCATGAAGACTGTCTGAGACTGTTTGAAAATAGTAATTATTATTTACATATTATTTAACTATAGGCACACTTGTGTTTTTGTGTGTGCTCTGGTGGCCAAGTGATGACATTTCATTGCCAATTTTACTTATGTTTCTTTGTGTAGTGACAATAAAATAAGTCTACGTCTAAGAGAGATGTAGGAGTCGGGGATATAACACTGCAGTCATGTCTCCATAAAACACATTATGCTGCATTCCTTATACTCTTACAGAATCCTTGTCAGGGCTTGAAGTTGGAAATGGTTTGAATTTCTTCTTTCTCTCTCCTCTTTGCTCCTGCTCTGCATCCCCAATGCCTCCTTCTAACTCCTCTGTGGTTTCTGGCTTCAGCTGTGGTATTATTTCAGTTTCTCTGATGTTAGTCAGCAACTCCCTCTTATAAACCACCTTGTTGCTATGGTTAATGCATCATTAACGCATCATAACAAAACAGCAAAAATATGGAAAATAAGTCCAACTACACTGTATCCAAATAAGAAGGAGCAGCTGTTCAAGTAGAAAGTTTGAAAAAGAGAAAAAAAAGACTCAATGAAAGTACAGAGCTACTCCAATGTGGTGCCACCTTGAGCGGCGCAATTCAAGACAAGATAAATTTTGTTTGACCTAGGATAGCATACAATAAAAATTAAAATAAATAAAGTAATAAGAATAAACATACAACAATAATAACAATCAGCAGCGATAGTTTTAAAGACACGTATTGCTCAGTACATTACTAAATATATATTCAACAATTAAAACGCACAGCTCTAGAGACTATGCATTAAAAAGTCTGATTGCTTTGGGCAGAAAGGACTTGCTGTAGCATTCTTTAGTACATCTGGGCTGCAGTAATCTTTGGCTATGTCTGCTCATAAGGCTGTCTGTTTCAGTCTTTTGAGTCAATTGAAGAATATATAACTTATATAATTATAAGTTTCTATAATTTTTCATAAAAATTATGAAATTAATTTCAAAATTATGTGTGAAGTTTATCCTTGTGATGACTTTCTGCAAAATAAATTCAATATAAATATCAAACACCTTAATTTTTTTTAAGTGAAATCATTTTATTTAAGGAAGTGCTTAAACATTGCAACATCACAAAAGCCCAATAGTTATACCAACATATTCATAGCGTATTTTAATATATTAAACTCCTCTTGCATTTGTAACATTTTCTGCTTTACTTTCTTCAGTTAGTTTCTGTGCCTAGTCTTTTTTCATTTCTTCCTTTTTTCTGCTCAGTTTTTCATATCAAGATAGATGTTGACCCTTTGCACATCACGCTCTCCAGACCTCCGCCCACTATGCCTTGACAGACATCAAAACAATCAGTGTGCTCCTTTAAAGCTAGTCTAAAATCAGACATCTTTAACCTAATAACGCTTCCATTTATATAAATCACTGATTTACATCAGTGACGATACAAATATTTATATCATCACTGATAGAAATCATTGATGACTATTTGTAAATCATCACTTATATCATCAGTGATTTATATCAGTGATGTAAATCACTGGTGTGAAATCAGGCAAAGTTCACAATTTGATCAACACGCAACGAGGGAGGTTTCTAATATATCAAGAAGGAAAGCTGCACAAATGATGGTTTTAACAGAACAAACCCACACAATCAGAACACTAAAAAATAGCCCACTATGGTTTGTTTTGGAGCAAGATGGTGACATCTGGATGACCTGAAAAAATAATTCTTAATATGTCAGAAACCAAAGCAGCATACACCTACACAAATGGAGCTCTAACCACTCAGTCCTACTGAAAATTTTCACATGGGTGGAGTGTCAGCTCACTCAGCGGGTGTAGGACAAAATAATCATTCTGAAATGCTCTACAACAACCTCTAAGGCACAAAATCAGATCCATAGTCCAGCAGATATTACTCTGGATTTCTAGTTCTTCAAGTATCAGACTAAAAATTAATTAACACAATTTGAAAACAAATGTTGCAGGAGCTTTGAGTTGTGGAACTTTACCAATATATAGGTCTTAAAATTATATCAATTATCCTCTAGAAAAACACTTATTCACAACCTCTCAAACTTACCATAAACCTTTCCAAGAAAGATACTTTTGACCAAGCTGAACTGTGTGTCAGAAGACTCAGGCAGGGTGTGTTTCGACACAGTGTAGTGGTCAAGCTAGTGAAAACAGAGAAAAGGAGAAGTTTATTTGATTTTTATACATCTTTTTAAAGGATTTTTTCGGCTCTAGTGGCCTTTATTTCACAATAGACTGATAGGAAATGGGTTGTAAGAGAGAGACAGACTCGAACCGCTGAGGACTTACGGGTTGGGTGCTCCATCACCTGCTTGACCACCATGCCTGATGTTTTATATTTCTGTACATAATGTAGATGTTTTCTTTGTTTTCTTTTGGGGGGAAGGCCAAAATATGACATCTTTTGGGAATTGGAACTATTTAAATAAATTGTATGAATAAAATAAAATTGTTAGATGTGCTTTTTCCAGCTGCATATCACTTATCAGTTTGGTTAGGATATTAAGCTTTGATGCATATAATAATAGGGTTAGGACTTTTGTTTTACAATTTTGGTCACTAATTCTAGTAGAAATAAGAACTTAATTTAAAGTGGTTGGTCTACTGGGATGTGCTGTGGTGACGCAGGGTTTAACCCTTGTGCGTGCGAGGACTGAGGCAAAAGTAGAGGACTATGGCAAATGATACAAGCTTTACGTGTGTGGGGTCGGTTGGACCCCATTTCCACATACAAGGGTTAAGCACAACCCACATATGGAGGCCTTAGTCCTTGACACGGCTGTTGCAGGTTCGATTCCTGGCCTGGTGGTCTTTGCTGCATGTCTTCCCCTTCTCTCATTACCCACTTTCCTGTCAATTCACTATCAAATAAAGGCCACTGTAGTCAATAAAAGCTTTGAAAAAATTGGTTGGTTTGAACAAAGCCCTTAAGGGAAAACTTAGATCAAACATTCTAGCTGATGGCCAAGATGCTTCTTATCCCAGAGCTACTTGTAGTCATACTCATAATCTAATTTAACCCTGTATATCTGACCATTATAAAACTTCATCTCCACAGTCGTATCCGGGTCATAACAATCCTTAGGCTTCATTCTCAACAGCTAGAACTGTGAGTTAATAAGCTCTGAAGCTTTGCACGAAGAATAAAACCTCTCTACTCTTGGTCTTTCTGGATCCATAAATGTGTCTGTATGAATCTATGTGATGTTGGTTTGTGTTGGCTGCGTGTATCAGACTATTTTACCAAAAAAGAATGAGCGCTAGTGTGCTAAAACTACCACCGATCATCATAGAGATGGACGATGTGTGTCTGAGTTTGCCTTGCATCTTTGCATTCCTCTAGTTACTATAAATCTGTGAACTCATTTGTGCAAACATACAGCGCTCTGGGACATGTTGATTGTCAGAGAAGTAAGTGTCATTCTTATAGGGAAAAAATGATTACTCTATCTTATGTGGTTCAAATTCTACAGGCAATTGAAAATAGGTGCAAATGGGAGTGCTGGCACTCCCATCGGAACTNAAGAAAGATACTTTTGACCAAGCTGAACTGTGTGTCAGAAGACTCAGGCAGGGTGTGTTTCGACACAGTGTAGTGGTCAAGCTAGTGAAAACAGAGAAAAGGAGAAGTTTATTTGATTTTTATACATCTTTTTAAAGGATTTTTTCAGCTCTAGTGGCCTTTATTTCACAATAGACTGATAGGAAATGGACGATGTGTGTCTGAGTTTGCCTTGCATCTTTGCGTTCCTCTAGTTACTATAAATCTGTGAACTCATTTGTGCAAACATACAGCGCTCTGGGACATGTTGATTGTCAGAAAAAGTAAGTGTCATTCTTATAGGGAAAAAATGATTACTCTATCTTATGTGGTTCAAATTCTACAGGCAATTGAAAATAGGTTCAAATTCTACAGGCAATTGAAAATAGGCACTCCCATTGGAACTAAAGGGTTAAAGGGATTACGTTTTGTTGAAGATTTGGTTATAAAGCACAAGTCAAGAATCCATCTTCAACCTACTAGAATTTCTGGCACACTTTCACTACGAATGATCAACTTTAGCCATGTTAAACACTACCAGCTGGATGAGTGCCCCAACCTGGAGTCGAATCTCCCTCAGATTCCTTGTTATGTTGACAGAGTGCGGCTGACCATTGGCCATGTTGCGATGGTCAATATCTATGGTGTAAGGTTCTACAAGTCCACCAAGACTGTACCGGACCTGGAGAGAGCCTACACACAAGTAGACACGTTTTATGTAAACAGACAAATTTTTTACTGGCAAATAAAAGGTGTGTTAACAAGCCCACCATTGTGTCGCAGCACCACTGCCATGTAGTCCTGGGTCCTTGAACTAATGTACACAAGAATGCTTGGAGCACTGTATGTACTGAAACTGAAGACCAGTTCCTCCTGGGTGAGGTTGGTTTCCCCTAAATAGGCAAGGTTTGAAAAGCTCCTTGGGTCGCCCAGCAACAATCCACCATGATCCAACAGAAAGTCATAGCGTACCATGGTTCCTGCCTCAAAATACCCTCCTACGTCTGACATGTACACACACCACGCACAAAAGAAGCAACCAAAAAAGGGGGAATTAAAAATACACCTTCATTAAATATAATCCAGTATATAAAAATGTGAAAGATTGTACCATCAGTGCAGAAGGGTCCATCATATGCACTGAGAGAGCAGTCACATGAGTATCCATTGTATTGCTCCACACACCTTCCGCCATTCCTGCAGTGCATTTTGTAGGTGCTACAATGGCCCTGACAGCCTGGCTTCACTCCTGGAGTAACCTTTGCCCTTTCTTCCAGATCAAAGAAGATCCCATTTATTTTCAGAGACCTCATGCAGCCCAGGAAGCCCCTTTGGCCACTCAAAGCACCTGATGACATCACAGATAAAACATATTAGTGTGACTTGGACAAAAGCTGCTGTTTCATACTGCTGACAAAACTCTATGTGTCTGAAGTGGCCCGGACTTTCAGTCATGTTGCCTGGGTGGTATACACAAAAAGTAATGGTTTCTATTATTATTATTATTATTATTATTATTATTATTATTATATTATTATTATTTTCTTTTGCTATTTTGATATTGAATTAATTGATATGGGTTTTTTATGTATATTTCCAGTTTCAAGATTTGGTTTCTATTGTAATTGACTTTATTGCAGTAGCAGAAAGCTACCAGTAGGAGGCAGTGTGCTCTCGTAATCGCTCCAGAATCTGTATAACTGACAACCGGCTTCAGAACAGATTCCAGGAGAATTTGAGAAGTACGATGCTGTGTCTGCCCTGTTACTTCAACCTGTTCTATCTGGTTCACAGGAAAAATCAGAGTCTGTTACACCGACACCAGCTCTGGTGCGTGTAACAGATTCTATTGACTGCTTGCTGTTTTCTTGAGCAATGGGGTAAGCCTGGGACATCTGTTTTGACCATTTTTGTGCATATCCCCTGGGTGTTACTGGATTAGTCTCTTTAAACAGCCCAAATAAGAGATAAACTGGCAGCCGTGGGTGGTGGCCGAACATCAAATAATAAGGTGAGAAACCAGTGGACTCATGTCTCGTACAATTGTATGCATGTACAATTTGTGAGAGATGGTCCTTCTAATGCTCCTTCAATCAGGGACAGTCTTTTGGTTTAATAGACGATAGTCGATGCACAGCTGCAGTGTCCCATCCTTTTTTCTCACACACACAACTGGAGCTAAATATGGGGATTTAGATTTTACTATCCACCCTTTTGGCAGGAGATCTTGGATGTACTCTGACTTATTTTAGCAGTGGTTTGGGTACACTGGTATACGCTCTCTGAACAGGAATATCATCTTTGACAGTGACTGACATTTGAAGACTTGGTATGCAACCAATGTCGCTTTCATTTTGAGCAAAGACTGTTGACTCTTCGTAGAGCATCTCTGTCACTTTCTCCTTCAGTTCCTCCTCCACATGGCTAAGGTCAACTGGTGGGGGTGCCACTGAGTGGAGTTTTCATCCGCAGTTGCAGTAGTCGTGCTGCTGATCTTCACAGTAGTTTCTGGCTGGTCCCCAGCATCATCAATAGGTGAGTACGTCTCTACCACTCTTGATTGACTGAATCCAACCTAAAGTAGTCTGTTGGGGCAGGACTATGTCATGTTTTTGTTGTTTCCAACAGGAACAAACAAAGTAGTTAGCTCTGAATTTCAAACAAACCCCCTCCAACATCCAACTCTTGTGGGGTTGCACCCTCTTCACCTGGCTCTAAAGGGACAAGGCAGTCAGAAGGGTCCATATTACATGGGACCCTGCATTTTATCCATGAAACTTGCCCTGCTGGAATGATGACATCATGTCGGCCAACCTTGAGGCACCCCTGTTGTATGCTGGGTTTAGTGGTGGATATGCAATTCACTATCCTCTTAGCTTTATCTTTTGAGATTGAGATGGCCCCACAGAATAACATTCTGAGTGTTGGAGTGTTGGCTTGTTTTGTTGTCCCAGGATCAGTTCATCCACTACATAGAAACCAAGTAGGGGTCTTTCAATGGGCAGACTGCTCACCAGAAAAGCTCTGTACCTCTGTACCTGTAGGGGTCAGCCAATCTGCTGACCCCTAATCATCAGATTGGGGTCTTCATTTCCAGGTAGATTTACAGTTATGGCAACCCATCCATCAAATGGAATCAGATCCCCATTGACAGCATATACTTGTAATTCACTTTCATCTTCATTGTTCAGTAGTCCAGAGGTTGAATGTCAATATTTGGCAAATGTTTGTTTTTCCAGGTGCAATCAATCATGCTGACTTGGGCCCCCGTGTCTAGTAATGCATTTACATCTAGTCCATTAAGGTAGCACTGGATCAGACCTTTTCTCTCAATCAGCCTTGCAACCTGTTCATTTTTCTTGATTACTGAGTCCTGTGACAAATTAGCACTATTTTCTTTTCTCTGAGATGGTCTCTTTGTCACTCCAGCTGTGGAGACAGGGGTATCTTGTAGACTTGATGTTGTCTTTGGTTGGGGCTGGACCCCGGTCACTGGTTGCCCCTTCTCCAGTGACCGGCTGTAGTTTTCCTGCTGCTGCAACCTTTTGAGGCAGCCAACAGCGCTGTGACCCTCCACACCACAAAAGAAACAATGGTTACAATTTGATGAGCCATTTTCAACACAGGTGGGACAGCTGTTTGCTCTCTGTCTCCTCACCTGACCTATTCTTCTTTGTGAACACTGGCAGGCTTGCTCAAACTGTTGTGCTCTTGCACCTTGTTTCAAAGAAGCCACCATTTGAGTGAGAGCATCAATTCTTGAGGTTAGCTGGTTGATGATGTCAGTGTCGACAACTGACTTGCTCCTCTGGTGTGCTGCTTGTTGTTCTAGTGGTGTGTCGGTGTCAAACTGTGCACTGCAGACAGTGGCGAGGTTCTGATGGGGTACAGGTCCTAATCTTTGTCGTCTCTCATTTTCCTCACTTGTTATCCTCATTACATGCCTTAGGATTTTCTCGTCTTTGACATCAGGTTCAGCCAAGAGGGATTTCAGCTCCCTTCGAATGTCATTGTGTTTATGCCCGAGCCCCTGATAAACAGTATGTAAGAATACATCTTGAACTGTTGCCTTGCTGTACTTAATACTGGCATCAGGGAGGTTAGAAGTGAACATTATTCGCTGTTTTAGTCCCATTACTCTGTAAAGAAACTGTTGTGGAGTCTCACTGTCAAGCTGTTTGGTGCAAATCAACTCTTGAAATAGTTCAGCGCTATTCTTCTTCCTCAGATGAGATTGTAGAAATCCTTTCAGCTCTGTAACTTTCATATCACCTTTGTTTATCAACATGTCTTTGAAGTTACCTGGTTTAATTATCTTGAGCATAGCCTGGACAATATCAGAATCAGCAAAGTTATTTTGAATCCCCTTGTCAATTTGTCTAGACATATTACTGTAGGATATGTCAGATGAGTCATCACCAATCTGGCCACCTTGAATCTTAAATTCTCTCCGGGGAAGAAATGAAAGTTCTCTGATGGGGACAAATTGTTCGTATTGCTGCTGGTGGTTGCCATTTGGCCCGCTTTCCACTTTAAGGTCTCGGGATGCCCCAACTCTGGTAGCTGCAAACTGAGGTGAAGCTGGGTTTGTAACCGAAGGGTCAACACACTGCATCAGCTTTTTGCCCAGGTCTGTGTAGCTTAACAGAATTGTTTGCAAATCATCATTTAGTATGGATGCTGTTGGATTTACTGCAGCTGCGTTAGTGTTGTCATATGTAGTGACAGCAATGTTTGTTTGAGCTGCAGACATTACTCAGACCTGAGTCCACTTAGTAGGTGGACTCAGGTCACTAACCACACCCTGTGTTGTGTTAGAGGATTTAGTAAGAGTTGTTATGTTATATGGTTCAACAATGGCATTAACATCAACATCAGAAACCTTCTCTGCCAACATTACTTTACGTACTTGGACCACTTTGTCAATAGTGGTCAACCAATAATTTAACCATCCCTTTGTCCTCTGCCTCATGGAGAGGTTTTACTGTACATGAATGCATTAATGTATTCCAGGCAGCCCTCAGGATCATCATCTCTAGCATAGACAGATCTTTGTCAGGCACAGGACCAACATGTTTGGCGATCTGAAAGAGTTCGCTTGCAGACAGGTTCGGAAGACTTTTCCTAATGTCTCACACCAGGCCTTTTCATCCAACATCCGACTAGTTGCTCTCTTCCCTTCTCACACTCAGTCTCAAAGGCCAACCACTGACCCCTGTCAACACAGTCTCTCCTTTTAGTACTCCAAATTGTAGTAGAAACTGCTCGCTCCTGGTCCCAGTCATCAATATTTGGATCAGCTCCTGACCAGTGGGTGGTGCCGATCCCGGACGAGCCCCCAAGAATCTGTTATACGCCCCAGGGCTGGTGTCGGTGTAACAGACGCTGATTTTTCTCTACTAACCTGTAAACAATATAGAACAGGTTAAAATAATGAGGTAGACACAACTTCCTACTTTTCAAATCTTCATGGAATCTCTTATTAGACATTGTGTCAATGTTATTTTTCTGGCATTCATTTGTCAACCTGCTTATTTCTGTAATGAACCGTTTCTTTTTATCCTTCCATAAAAAGGCACAACTTGTTTTACCCTTCTACACACTTCATCGCTATTGCTGAGACGCTTTACCAGGTTGAGAAAGAGTCACATGCCGTTAGACAAAAGGCCCATTTTACAGAGTTAGATCTATGATTCTGTTAGACACTAAGGCTCATTCCTCAGAGAAACAGAAACTTATCAGGCCACAGAGACATGGTGTGATTTCAGGGAGTGTTTTCAGTCCATATAATCAGCTAGCCTCCTTCTTCTCCTCAGACGCTGCACAGACTTTTTTTTAGAAACTCTTCTCAAATGTAATGGTAAAAGCGTCTCCTTTCAGTGCTGAAAGTGAATAAAATAAGTAAAGTCTGAATGCTTTTCTTGGCTGATTTTATGCTCCATGTGTCAATACAAATTAAGATTTATCGATCAGGATTTTCATTCTTAACACTATCCAGTATTTTACTGTACAATATACAATGGATTTGTATTTCTTTTCTTTCCTTCTGTACATAAACATTCTCATAGAAATACCTATGGCTAAACAGATCACAGGTAACGTATTCATAACTGATAACTAACATAAATTAAACAATATGTACATAAAACCTTAGCTAACTACAGTCATATGAAAAAGTTTGGGCACCCCTATTAATTTTAATCATTTTTATTTCTAAATATTTGGGTGTTTGCAACATCTATTTCAGTTTGATATATCTAATAACTGATGGACGCAGTAATATTTCAGTATTGAAATAAGGTTTATTGTACTAACAGAAAATGTGCAATATGCATCAAAACTAAATTTGACAGGTGCAAAAATTTGGGTACTCTTGTCATTTTATTGATTTGAATACTCCTAACTACTTTTCACTGACTTACTGATGCACAAAATTGGTTTGGTAACCTCATTAAGCTTTGAACTTCATAGCCAGGTGTATCCAATTATGAGAAAAGGTATTTAATGTGGCCAAATGCAAGATGTTCCCCTATTTGAATCTCCTCTGAAGAGTGGCATCATGGGCACCTCAAAACAGCTCTCAAATTATCTGAAAACAAAGATTGTTCAACATAGTTGTTTAGGGGAAGGATACAAAAAATTGTCTCAGAGATTTCAGCTGTCAGTTTCCACTGTGAGGAACACAGTAAGGAAATGGAAGACCACTGGGAC
>NW_006800639.1:19698-30619 GCF_000485575.1 Poecilia formosa | reverse complement strand
TTCAACAATTCAGCGCACTTTGCACAAGGAGAAGCTGTATGGGAGAGTGATGCGAAAGAAGTCGTTTCTGCAAGAACGCCACAAACAGAGCCGCTTGAGGTATGCATAAGCACATTTGGATGAGCCAGCTTAATTTTGGAATAGGGTTCTATGGACTGATGAAACAAAGATTGAGTTGTTTGGTCATAAAAAAGGCGCTATGCATGGCGGCAAAAAACACAGCATTCCAAGAAAAACACTTGCTACCCACTGTAAAATTTGGTGGAGGTTCCATCATGCTTTGGGGCTATGTGGCCAATGCCGGCACTGGGAATCTTGTTAAAGTTGAGGGTCGCATGGATTCCACTCAATATCAACAGATTCTTGAGATTAATGTTCAAGAATCAGTTACAAAGTTGAAGTTACGCTGGAGATGGATATTTCAGTAAGACAATGATCCAAAACACCACTCCAAATCTACTCGCGCATTCATGCAGAGGAACAATTACAATGTTCTGGAATGGCCATCCCAGTCCCCAGACCTGAATATCATTGAGCATCTGTGGGATGATTTGAAGCGGGCTGTCCATGCTCGGCGACCACCAAATTTAACCGAACTGGAATTGTTTTGTAAAGAGGAATGGTCAAAAATACCTTCATCCAGGATCCAGGAACTCATTAAAAGCTACAGGAAGCAACTAGAGGCTGTTATTTTTTGCAAAAGGAGGATCTACTAAATATTAATGCCACTTTTCTGTTGAGGTGCCCATACATTTGCACCTGTCAAATTTTGTGTTAATGCGTACCGCACATTTTTTTTTCAGTCCAATAAACCTCATTTCAATACTGAAATATTACTGTGTCCATAAGTTATTGGCTGTATCAAACTGAAATAGCTGTTGCAAACATCCAAGTATTTAGAGATAAAAATAAATAAGATTAATAGGGGTGCCCAAACTTTTTCATATGACTGTAGGACAGCAGTCGCTCTTTTCTCTTCCGGCGCCCGTTAGTTCAGTTGCTATGACAAAGGTAAACAAAACACTAAAACACTCTATAAAAACTNTTGTGTCCTGCAAACTTTGCTTTAATTCTACTTTTTTCTATTTAATCATAAAAAAACATAATCAGACAGAAAGAGAGTCATGGAACAGGAAGAGAAGGTTTCTTGAAGAAAGAGGAAGTTTCCAGCCTGCAGTGAATAAAAATAGTTCAGAGCAGGTTTCCTGAAGAAAGAGGAAGTTTCCAGCCTGCAGTGAATAAAAATAGTTCAGATTGCTCATTTTGAGCATTAAAGGTTTAAGGAATAAAATCTAAACATTTTGAGTAATTGGATAAAACCCAGAGTAAAATACTTAAATTAATAACGATAACTTATGATTAAACCAATAATTAATATTGGTTTAACTGGTGGTTGATGTTGGTTTGATTATAAGAATATTTACACTCACTCTTACACTTGTGGAAATACTTACAGGTGAAACAAGTAACTTAACATGGTATCAAATAATTAGAATAATGGATTATTCTTGGTTTCTTTCTTGGGGAAATGTCTGTAATAACTCACATCATGATTATAATAAGAGTAACTAATAAGTAATGGTTATTATAAAATTATAAATGAATGCTAAATAAGAGAAACTAAAAGGTTATAAATGTGATTTTGACATTGAACTTGAAATGGTGTAACTAAAGGTCACTGATGTTGTGTTGGAGGTAGATGGTAGGTGATAGGCCATCTGGAGGCAGAGGTCGTTAGAAACCAGGCTAGTCTTTCTCACGCCCAGCTTAAACAGAATGTCCTCTATATTCTCATCTGTAGTAATACTCCAGAGTTAGAGGCTTCTCGGACCCGTTAGACGGAGAGCTGGGAGCAACATCTCCCTCCTCTCAGAAGAGGAAGTAGAGGGAGAGAGAGTAGGGGGTGGGGGGTGTTGCGCAACAACATGGCATTCATTTGTCAACCTGCTTATTTCTGTAATGAACAGTTTCTTTTTATCCTTCCATAAAAAGGCACAACTTGTTTTACCCTTCTACACACTTCATCGCTATTGCTGTGGCATGTGACTCTTTTTCAACCTGGTAAAGCATATGCTTTACCAGGTTGAAAAAGAGTCACATGCCGATAGATAAAAGGCTCATTTTACAGAGTTAGATCTATGATTCTCTTAGACACTAAGGCTCATTCCTCAGAGAAACAGAAACTTATCAGGCCACAGAGACATGGTGTGATTTCAGGGAGTGTCTTCAGTTCATATAATCAGCTAGCCTCTTCCTTCTCCTCAGACGCTGCACAGACTGTTTTTTAGAAACTCTTCTCGAATGTAATGGTAAAGCGTCTCCTTTCAGTGCTGAAAGTGAATAAAATAAGTAAAGTCTGAATGCTTTTCTTGGCTGATTTTATGCTCCATGTGTCAATACAAATTANCTTCCGGCGCCCGTTAGTTCAGTTGCTATGACAAAGGTAAACAAAACACTAAAACACTCTATAAAAACTGCATTAATAATACTAAATAAATTCTTCAAAATGTTATGTTGTGAAAGTAAAACGATTACAGACCTTGCTAACCTGTGAACAGGATAGAACAGGTCGAAATAACAAGGCAGGCAGCTTCGTACTTCTCAAATCCTCCTGGAATCTGTTCTGAAGCCGGCTGTCAGTTATACAGATTCTGGAGCTATTACGAGAGCACACTGCCTCCTACTGGTAACTTTCTGCTACTGCAATAAAGTTAATTACAATAGAAACCAAATCTCGAAATTGGAAATATACATAAAAAACCCCATATCAATTAATTCAATATAAAATGGCAAAATAAAATAAAGAAATAATAACAATAACAATAATAATAATAATAATAATAATAATAATAATAACAACTTACCATTACTTTTAGAGTATGCCACACCTGCACATGTCTGACATCTCCCACTGCGTTCTATGACCCCTTGTCTTGGATCCAGTAAGGCTACCAAGCTTAGGACGTCCTCCTTCTGTGGCTTCAGGGTATTTGATACCCCCTTGGTAACCGACATCCGTTTAAGTTCATCTGGGCTGATGATGCCGAACTGAACTCTCTTGATCGTGCCCAATGGGTATGTGCTGTCACCGGCTAGGTGATACTATATTTAAGTTTGTGTACAATTTTATGATCATAAACCAGGGACAGGACATCATAAAGGTATCCCCAAAAGGAAAGTACTTTCAATATTTTATACTTGCTGACTTCTCCAAAGTTAACTGTAGGAATAGTAATGGTAATGCTATATCCTCTGTGTACAGCTTCATACTACAAACTGAAATATGAGTATACAAAGTTCAGTGCTACATGTAAAGAAAAACAACTAATCAAAAATAATTTCCAGAAGACCTTTGGATGCTGTTTTCTATCAGAACATGAAGTGACTTCCATCAGGGGAATCGCATTAAGTAAGTTAGCTTGTTTAGGGAGCTATCACATACAAATAGTTACCTGAATTAATCTCCATTAACAAGTGCATATTTAGTCTTCTAAGTGTGTTCAGAATTCTTTTTGGAAAAATTCCTTCATCTACTTCACTGCAATACAGTAGAATCGTTGTAATATACAAATTTAAATTTGTTACTTACCAATATATAGATCACTGTAGAACTCCAGCTCTGTGTGTCCCAGTGGGGGGGTCGCTTTTACCTCTCTGTAATGACCATCAATTTGTAGTACTGCTTCTTTGGTGTTCTTCTCAGCCTCCACACGATGCCACTGGTCATCATTTAGAGGCTTTGGTGTTTGAACAGTGAGCTCCATCCGATTTTTTCCAAAATCAAAAGATAACAGGACCATTGAGCCTTCTGTGAAAACAACATTAACATAACAGCTTCCATCTGGCAGCTCAGATTTTTAACATTTAAAGAAATAGTCTGTCAAAGTGAGTTCCAAACATGCACAACTAAAAGTTGACAAACCAATTCAAGATATCTCAAACATAAGTCTAGGCAGTAAAGGTAATCTTCAAAATGCATGTAAAAAGAAAAACATTTTAGGGAATTTACAAAACACAGAACTACTGAATCAGAAAACAAATATAAGAAATATAAAAATAAGTTAAAAAAAAGGCATGTAAAAAGGAATATTATTATGAATTCATAATAATTATCATAATGATATGATAATGATGATATAAATCCATGCCACCTTAGTAATAATACTAAGGTGGCATGGAACATTTTAAATAGTGATATCAGGAAAACTTCTAATAGTAGCAATTACCCACAGTATTTCATAGATAATGACTAGAATATTACTAATATGAAGAATGTTATAAATGTTATAAATATGACTGTATAGTGAGATTCAGCACTATTGTACTAATGCATAATATGCATATGAGTGTGTGTGGGTATGTGTGCATATATATAGACATATGTAAACCCAGATAAAATGGAAAATTAATGAATCTATGTCTTTTTAACTTGTTTTATAATTTAATAATGGGGTCCATCTGAAAATATGGTATGAGTTTATGGGGTAGGACTTCACTCCATTTCTTACTTCTTCCTACTCCTTTTCGAGCATCTGCACAAAAAAGGCAGCATTGTGAGGATCATGTTCTTTTTTTTAAGTGTGATTTGTTTCGTCAGAAAATCCAGATGACACAGGTGGAGGCCTCAACAATCACCTGCATCTATGACTACCTGACAAACTGACCAAAATTTGAGAGACTGTAGGACTGTCTGTCTAACCCAGTGGTTAGCAGCCCAGAAGCACCACAGGGGACTGTACTCTAACAATTGCTTTTGTTAGAGTACGAGTTCCCCCCTGTATTCTGAGGTGTACGGGTGGGGCACTCAATTGCTTTGAATTGAACCTTGAGTTTTATCACAATAAGTTTCGGCAAAACGACGATAGTGATAAAAAGCGACATCCCTTTTAGGTAAGTGCATGACTGACTGTGTGTCATGGCAATCATAACCCCACAAACACAAATAATGCTCTTGGGAAAAATTGTATTTTGTAATGCGCTATTTTACAACACCAAAGAAGTGTGATTTGTCGTGATTGTATCATATATACTGCTTCATGGTGCTACTGTTGTGGTACTACATATACAGACACACCTCGGATTTCAATGTGAAGGAGGTTGTTGGCTCCCAGGTTCTCCAGTAAGACTCCGTAATTGGAAGAGGTCTTAAAGTAAAATGAGATATCAGTACTGGATTCAATTTGAAAGTACTTGAAATGAAGTGAAGAGGCGGGGCTGTTAAAGGAAGCTGCATTCCAGAAGTTTCCTAGAATTATAGCAAAAAGAAACATTTAATTAAAAATACTGGAAACATTATACTTTCCACCAATATAAATACCAATCCTTTAAAAAAAAATTGTATATAGATGCATACATACACAGCCAACCATTCAGAATACGATACAAAAACTGCATATACACTAACACTAAAATATTACACTTTAAATTGATAATATCAAATAAACTTGAAGAAAAAGAACAATAAGAAACAAATGCAACCAGACCCTACGTGATTCTTTTGCTGGGTTATAACCCAAAGAGTAAAATTGAGATATAAATCTTTATTTAAAAACTTCAGTTTGACATAGGAGCTCTTCTGGGTTTTTTGCCTCATTTTATGAACAAGTTGGTCAGTAGATTTTAGTGCACTTATAAGAGGTATAAAACTCAAACAGGTCTAAGAGTTACTGTGTTTCTAATCAACTGAAAGCAAGAGGTAAAGAACTGTCAAAAAACTTGTCAGTGATGTGTTGTTTTCACCAGCTTTGTAATAAAAGCATCTTCACAAACTTTAAAAAGTAAAGCCAGTTTACACTGAGCTAAGAAATATATTTTGCCCTTTAGAGCAGACCAAGAACTCACCCCATCACTTAAAATCAACCAGATCATTAATGGTCTATGCAGGTTGTTGCAGAGGACTTCTAAAATGCATCCAGAATTAATCTTAGAAGTCCCAATAAGTCTTAATATGGTGGTATAATATTTGGGATTTGGCACTGCATGGAATAAACTGGTTTGGTGAAGTGTGACCCATCTGAAACCAGCAAGGCTTGGTAATTTACCTGCTGGTCATGTGACCAGCATGTGCCAAGGATGCAAGCTAATCAAGTCCACACAGGGTGGGCACAGCTGCAAGAAATGTTCTGTAACACTTTTGCCACTGCTTTGACTGACCAACAGCAACCTCATGGGATAGAAAAAGGACAAAGAAAAGACTCAAGCAAAAATAATAAAAAACACATCGACTCCCTGCACATAATGTTGAAAGTGGCTTGCACATGGTTCACCTTGGAATTAAATTACCCGATGTGATGAAATGTGCACTGATTAAGTGTTGGGAGACTAAACGGAGCAGACACATTCCTTTAAATATGTAGCATGATATGAAGCTTTTTCAAATTTTACAAGCAGGTTGATCACAATCAGAATCAAAATTCTTTTTATTGTCATTGTGCAAGAAAGAGACCACAATGAAATTGAAAATGTTATGTTTTCAGCGAAGATAGTAATCTTAATTCTACCAGTGATCAGGTTTGGGTTTGTCATTACTTTTTCACAAATGGTCATATTGGTTTGGATAGCATTTAACCAGGGGTGGAAATTAGCATCTGCCACTAGCCAAATGTGGGTACAAAAAAAGTGGGGTACAAATTGGAGCAACGCACCGCCACTGTGGCGGGTCGACAATATGCAACAGGAAAAAAAATAAATAAATAAATAAAAAGCTGTACTCTTTTTGGATTTCTGTCCAGGGGAGGAGTTGCTGACTGGAGTACAGACTGATACACTTACTAACCATATCTGGCAGCCCTAGGCTGTCATAATTTAACAAATAAAAGTATATTAAATTTTATTTTTTATCGACCGTGACAGCCCATTGGTTGATTTTATTGATGGACATTGGGCTTGTCCAATGAAATCCCTCAGACCTCCTTGCCCCCCCCCAGGGTTATAAATAGTGCCATTTCAGGTAACCGGAGTCCGAGAAAAGTGAGCAGATATGAGACGGGGTGGGAAGTGGGGTCGGGGGTCAGAAAAGTTACGACAACAAAAGCTAAAAAGCGCATAAACCCATTCAGAAAAATGTGTGATTCAGGGGATTCATTATTGTCAGAGGATGATGATGAGAGAAACATGACCATGGACCAACTGAGGAAGAGTTAAGATAAGCTGCTGCCCGGTAAGGAGGAGTGGAAATGTTCATGAAGAAAGAGCGTTCCATGCGGGCAGAAGGGCAGGTGCATGTGAGTCCGGGAGGGGGAATCCAACACTAAGCTAGCAGGCAGTCAGAAAAACCCTGATGGAATGATGATGATGGCCTGTGGAATAATGAACACGTTCTGAGATGTTCTAGTAAGAAGAATAACTGTGAATTTCAATAGAAAACGTAATAAGTAAGGGAAAACAATAGTTAGAAAATAGCTACTGACTAGACACATCGTCAATAAATACTATCTGGGGGAGTTGTAGCCAAAATGTGGAAATGTTCAACATCGGAAATGACTGCAAGAATGTTAGGGTTGTGTAGTTAAAGTTTGCTGTTAGTAATTACTTCAAATGAACTTTTTAAACTACACCTCTGTTAAGGTGTCCATGGTTTATGTTAAATTAGTCTGTATACATACATATGTATGGTAAACTTATTGTCAGTACATTGTCAGTACATCAGTTTTCATAGAAAACTGATGTATAGGAGGAGTTTTCATAGAAAACTGATGTACTGTTTTCATAGAAAACTGATTTACTGACTGATTTACTCTGAAACAGGGTTTTCTCAATTTGCTGCAATTCTGAAACATTCAAACTGTAACAGGGATCATAGAAGCCATGTGGTCTTAATCTGGTGTGAATGGGGTCTAAGATGAAGTGTCAGGACTTAGAATTCATCATAAGAACACTTACTATCTCCCTGGCATTTAAGAGGCCCAACAGTCAGCTTGGCCTCAGATCCGGATCTGCTTGTATCACCAATCACAACTGTATTGACCGGCAAATGGTCTTTATACACCAACAAACCTGCATCTTCCATCCTATCACACAAAAGCACATCAGGCAGAAACACAATTTTAGGCAAAATAACACCCAAAACGAGCAAAGAAAAAACAAAACAAAAAACTTAAAGGTAGTACCAGAAAGCAGTAATTAAAGAGGAACACCTGTGTGTTTGCGAGTCAGCCCGTGTCTACCTTCATGGGGGAGACGGTGCAGTCAGCTTGTCTCAAGGCTTTAAAGCAGCAAACATTGCCTCCCAATGACAAGGGATACATTAGGAACCATAAAAGCTATGAATATCATTTACCCACTACTTTTATCAGCACAAATAGGAGAATGTTTCTGTCCCATTCAATTTTTTTCAAAATATAATATTATAAGCATAAAATTGTGTCAAATATGTTGATAAAATAACTGAATGCCGAAAATTATCTTACTTGATCCCAAACTATTCCCTCTATCTAGGAAAGTGTAAGGTTGTCGATATGATTCCCTCACTGTCACTGTCACTATCACGAAGGGTCAGTGGATAGTCATGTCTTGCTTCATGCATGTACCTTTTGCCGTCTGAGCTGTGACAATGGAAAAATATGCCTCATTTGGCACTATTCAAAACAGACGATTTTGAGAAAATTAAACTTGCAACTCTAGAGCAGACAAAATTTATGGCGAAATTGTAACAGATATAAAAAATAATAAATCATGAGTGTCAGAAAGGTCTGAACTGAAATTATTTAAAAATACCTTTTAATGCCCCATCCCTTAACTGCATAATGACCAAAAATTAAGTCGATAGCTCAAAATCTATAGGAGGAGTTTTCTAAAGTTTGCTTTTTGATCCAAAATGGCTGCTTCTCCGTACATTTTAGGGCATACCTCCAGGAGACTTTTTTCTTTGGTACATGTTCTACCTATGTAATGAATTTCAGAGCCCTACAATGTACGGTTTATCATATAACACATTAGGAGGTGCCACTCTCCATTCCACTGAAATCCAAAAATTTCACTTGGGGGACAATTTCAGGTGAAATTTGGTGAGTTTTTGAAAATGTGAAGACCTCCAAAAGGCTGATCATTAGTTGGAAAAATAAGAATAAGAAGTCTTCCAATTACAATAGGCCTTCGCAACGCTGTCGCTGCTCGGGCCACAAGGCGAGGTAGGAGCTCTAGCAATGCCACCCACTCATCTAGGGGATGCAGTGGAGTCAAATTGCAATGCTATTGGGCACTTCAGAGGTTAACAAATGTCATATCAAGTTTGGTGCAAATCGGATGATGCACATCTGATTTTGAGCCAACTGTTTCAAGGGACTGGAATTAGACACTCTGCCATGCTCACATGCTCCAGCCATCAGCCAGTGTTAAGAAAAGTATTTACCATTAAGTTGTTCTATTTCATTAAACAGGTTTATATCTGTATGAATTAAAGAGTAAAAGTAAGAAAACCAGTAGGAAAACAGGTGGCTTCCTGTTGAAAGAGGGTGGCAAAGGTGATGTCACCAATTGATCATGTGTATATGACGAGTCCTGGTCTCTTATGACACAAAGTTTGATGCACCTGGAAGCTTGTGTGTGGAAGTTATTCTACTTAGATGTTTTATGGGATATGGTCAGATATGTATATGGTCAGATATGCCCACATGCTTTCATGTATGAAAACGATTTTGATAACTATTGACCTTCAATGCATCAAGACTATGCATTGATTACATAGTCTTGAGTAATTGTGAAACCTGCATCTCAAAAGCTGTAGGACACTCTTTCTCAAACTGTGATCCCCAAAGTATTAGTGGTCTACAGGCGCCCCCCAGTGGTTTGCAAGATACTGCATGTAAACGACCGTTTATTTGCTGTAACTTCAGCTCAAAGTGCAATGTGTACAGCTGGCTGATCAAAGGATTGTGTTTAAAAATAATAGATAGCTTAAAAGTACTTATATGATGGGAGGAAGCCAAGAGAGTTTTGATGTGTGTTTCACTTGCAATTTGATTCTTCTGAACAGCTCTATACAGTTGAAAGGCTGGACTCAAGTCTCAGTTAGTAAGACTCAAGTTTGTTTTATACAACTTTGATTGCTTATAATGCTCTACTTACACGTCAACGTTATTTTTATTTAATTAAAATTATTAAATTAAATCAATTAAATACAACAAATAAACAACTGACAGAGTGAATATTTTTTTAATTTAATGGTGCAGAAAAAGTTTCATTTCTGCCAAAGCAACTCAAGTCTATTTTTCTTTTATTGTGCATCAAATTACCAATAGGCATGAATGTTATTAATGCACACAACACTTGGCAGTAAAGAACAACTTCTTTTTTGATTTCCATGTGTTTGACATCAGTGGAAAGCATACAATCTACACTTTCAGAATCTCTATATAACTGAATTTGCCCAGAGTAGAAGTGTTCCTGGCTTTTTTGTGGTCATTTACATTTACCCAATGGCACCATCTTTGTTAATTAGGATGCTAAGGCTTCCAAAAAGCCGCATACTTTGTTGGAAAAATAAGAATAAGAAATCTTGCAATGGGCCTTTGCAGTGCCTCGCTGCTCAGGCCTAATAAACAACAAATGCAGCACATGCATGAAGCTGTTCTGTTGCTCTACTCACCAGGCTCGCAGGTCAGCGTCACAGTTACAGTAGTGTTTGGGATCAGAACAGTTGTTTTCAATACCGCAGGCACACTTCTGTATCCCAGGTCCTGACCCGCCCCAGTAGAAGTGTCTCTTATTATCTCTTCCTAGCCACCAGGTAAATGGAGTGCCATCTAGGAATCAATCCAACAAAGTTTATAAAGTTTACTTCATTTTTTTAAATTGGGACTTTATTAATACCAGTGTCAATTTATTAATAAAGAACTGTAAAAACAACTACGAACTGCATCAAAGTGCCGTACAGTGTTTTTAAAACCATAGATGAAAACATATAAGAATAAAACACAAATTA
>NW_006800639.1:17735-19376 GCF_000485575.1 Poecilia formosa | reverse complement strand
TGGGTTCTGGTTAAGAGACTAGCTGTGGCGTTTTGAATCATTTTGAGACGCTGTAAAGAAGATTGGACCATATTCTTCTAAATTTAGTTAAAGTAGTATTGAAGGTGTGGATGAGTTTCTCAAAGTCTTTCATACAGAAGCTTGATTTAGCCTTTGCTAGAAGGCGCAAATTAAAAAAGCTTGATTCACAACAGAGCTCACCTGCTTATCCAATTTCAAACAATTGTCTAAATGACACCAAGATTCCCAACAGAAGATTGAGAAAAAGGGACAAGGGAACTGAAAACTTGATCAAGTTTACAATAAAGTTCTTTTGTCCAAACAATATAACTTGAGTTTTGATTCAAGTGAAGAAAAGTTTGGTTCATCCACGATCTAGCTTCTGTTAAGCAATCTGTTAAAGTCTTTAAGGCAGGGGTGTCAAACTCAATTTCACCGAGGGCCACTTCAGCATATTGGCCACCCTCAACGGGCCACATCGACGGTACAAATCAGGAGTGCCCAGCAGCAGTCCTTCAGACTGCAACTTTTAGATGCATCCCTGCTAAAATATACCCCAGACAAAAGGTTCCCTTATTCAGTTCTGTAGAGGCTTATGGTCAGTGGTCCAGGTGTGTTAGAGAAGGAACGCATCTAAAGTTGCAGATGGTAGCTCTGGAAAACTAGACTTGGGCACCCCTAGCATAAATGTATGAAAATACAATGTTAAAAATAAATTAAACACCTCATATTGTTAAATAACTGATTTTATGTATTGAAGTTTTAAATATTACATTTGAGTTTCCATGGATGTAAAATTACTGCTCAGTTTAAAAATTACAATATTTAAATCAGTGTTTAAAGGTAAGCAAAGAAATAATGAAAACAAGTTTTGATGTTAACTCTCAACTTCATTCACAAAACTTTTTTTTGTTATTACACAACCAACATGTATTTCACATAACAACAAAACAATTATGTGATGTTTGCCTGTCCTTGAACGCAAACCTGATCCCTCTTCACCCCGACACAGAGGTCGCGTTAACCAAATATTTTCCGTATTTGACCGGTTATTTTTTTAAACGACCAGAAAATTTAAAGCCTGTCCATCATTTGACAGGTTCTAATTAACACCCTTGACTGGTTCACATGGGCAGACATTATAGACTTTGCGCAAAGATTTAATCTCTGAGGCAACTGAATCAATTAATTAAAAAAATCCTTTCTGAATATCATCTCATGGTCTCTGAACTAAATGCGTCTTTCTGACCGGGAGCTGACAGCGAGTTGAAGAGTTATGGACCAGACGCTTTGGAGCGTCAAACGTTTGGTTTAAAATGGCGTGTTAAATTCAAGACTCCATTACAGACCAGAGAAAACTAAAGATAATGCAACGTTGTGTTAATCCATTTGAGGAGCCGGTAGTTTATCTTGAGGAAATAAATGACGACGCAGAAGTTAATTAGACTGTTAACATGCACAGTCCGCTGCTCAACCACTGCGGACGCGGCTCCGCCGCTGCGAAGAATTAAAAACCGCTGGAAGTAACTCATGTAGCGGTTTTAACAAATGAAGCTTTGGTGCACGTTCCCCAGGAGAGCGGTGATCTGGAGGAGCTGCAGACATAACATCTGTCCATTTCGGAGAAGCGAAACCACGCAA
>NW_006800639.1:14991-17479 GCF_000485575.1 Poecilia formosa | reverse complement strand
GGATTCACGGTGTATATTAACTAAACTTATTTTTTTGCGCAAATTTTTCCCTCTAATTGTCAACCTTAGCACTTGGTGTCCTCCAACCTGTGAACTCTTTGGAATTGATGGATGACAGATGGTTCTTTGAGCACGAGTTGTTTGTTCTCCACGGACACAAGATCAACTATAACAAACTTGTTCAAAGAATACAAAGCATGATAAGGATACACTGCTAGATAATGTGCAACGAATCTCTGAGGAGGATTTGAAGCTGATCTCGGTTTCAAGGGGTTAAGGCTCAAGAGCTGTGGGCTCTGAAAGAATCTGAGGAATCCCTTCAGATTATTTCAATGCTTGTTCATTTTTCTTGAACCATGCTAAAGGTAATCAGGTGATTAAGCAGCACTGAAAATCACACAAAGACATCCTTAAAGAATGAGAGGTAGCATTAGGTGAGTGAGAATATGATGATGAATACTTTACCTGGACCAGTCAGCAGACGAGACATTCGGCAGGTGTAAGCTACATACTGTTCACACCTTTCTGCTCTGCTGGTGACTGACAATACCTGACACAGAAAGGCACAGTTGATGATTTAAGTTATAAATAAGTAGAATTAATATTTCAGAACAATATGTAAGAAATATGGAATATTTATAATAATATTAAATATGGAAAATTAACACTCCCATTAAATATTCACAATGTTCACATACTGATGTCCAATCATATTGTTGAATGATTCCTATTACAAATAAAAATTGGTTTATTTTCAGTTAAAGAACATAAGTTTCAACTTGTTCCACATCACTGCATACTAGCAGGTGTCCTAATTTATTCATCACTCAAAAATTCATCACTCAAAAATATAATGAATGTTATACTTATTCATCACTCAAAAAAAGTATAACATAATAAGATGTTATACTTTACGGAGTTCCCTAGAAGACATGAGGATTTTTCTTTCTTTTGTGATCCCTTCCAAAAGGTTTAGCGTTCTCTCGCAGTAATGTACTGATCTGTTCATGTGGCATAATTGAATACTATAAGTCTTTTTTATGGTGGCCATCGTACTTTCTGCTTTAGTTATCATAAGGTTTTTCCATGTATGTTAATATTGTGTTGTGAAATATCTGAAGTTTTTTATCTTTTTATTTAAGATAGAAATGCACCACAAGCCTAAGACATAAATGGAAACTTTCCATAAGAAGAAAAGAAATAAAAAATACATCCAAACTATTTGGACTATTTCTGAGTTGTTGATTGTCTTTATTGTGTTGGTCTGAAAGGGTTAAAGGGCTGCTTTAATATGCAGTTCAATCTCAACCTTACACAAACAGACGTAAACATGCAGTGAATAAATAAATTTTCAATCAGTTTTTTTGCATTTTGCAAAAATAATAAACAAATTTTAATGGAGGCTTTATATATTTGACATTTTAAATGGATATTTGTGACTGTATACAAAATAGATCAGTAAATATTCCAGTAAGCATATTGCGAGGATACACAATTTTTTTTTCCACGTCCGTAATATTTTGCAAATGGATCTTTTCTTCATTTTTTGTTTATTTGCATTACTTGAATATTTGAGTTGTTAAAATGGTTATTACTTAACATATGTACAAACAACCAAATATGTACATAAAAACAGGTGGGACGTAAGATTTTTTTCAAATAGCTGTCTGTTTATTTTTATATTATTATTGACCTTATGCAACTGAGAATCATTTTAGTAATCGATGATTCTGGATATCAATTAATCAGAAAATAACTGGCCCTTGCTGCAGATTTATTTAACTACTTAAGCCTTCTTTATAGATGATTTAAATTTTAGAAATTTGAAAAATGAAATTATTTGCATAGATGCAAATAAACAATTTAATTTCTTTTTCAAATAAACAAACATTTTATTGCCTAATATGCAATAACAGCATTTCTTTAGTGAATACTTCAGCAATGGATGAATCTGCATTTAATAATAATCCTAATGTCAACATATGAAAAGCTCTGCATTTTCTGCTTGACTTAACATCATTACAGTGTAGGTCTGATCTACACTGCAATGTGTAGGCCACATTGCAGTGTGACTATTTTTGGGATTATCCAATTAATGACTGGATAGCAAAAGTGCTTATTAGCAATTTTTATTTTTTTAACTTTTTTTTTTAAAACAGAAAAACCAGGTGAAGCTAAAACTGTCACTTGAAGAGTTTAGGGTAGAACAGATTTAATGACAAGGAAGGTTCATCTTAAATGAAAAATTTATTTATTTTCTGTTCAGGTTTGGCTTAACTGTATACTCCAGTTAACGATTAATCGATTACTAAATTAGTTGATTACTTCAATAATCGATTCATCCCAACTAATCCAATTTATTGTTTTAGTCCTACTTCCCATTTTCACTAATTATATTCATTTACAATGTCCCATCTTAAGTGTATTAATAAAACGCAATTACAGTAACCCAGTGGTTCCCAAACTTTTTATTCTGCGCCCCCCCCCC
>NW_006800639.1:9797-14035 GCF_000485575.1 Poecilia formosa | reverse complement strand
GGGAACCTCTGCAGTAACCTATGTTGAAAAAACTTCACCATTTAAAGGTCTTTAACAGACAGTATAGTGAGATTACTTAAAGTAAGAGAAGTCTAAAAGGTCATTTAAATTTTAGCAGGCATTATATACCTGTTCATCAGTGACATTGTAAGTAATTGGAAGTACTGCTTTTCCATCCTCATCTGCAGCAGAAACTGACGTCTGAGGAGACATGTTGTTCCTTAGAGTGGTCCAAACCATTGTGTCTAAAAGATTACATAAAAAGCTCAATTATTTTTATACATAGCAACTCATCTGGAAAACAAGACAAATTTATGATAGATTTAAGAAACATAAAAGAAAAGACAAAAATGAAAAGAAATCTATCATTGCTTTACAAACATACATAAAAATACATTATCTGGAGACAAAGGACTAAATGGGCACTAAAAAGCATAGGTAAGCTTGTTACTTTGTGCACAGCTAAACAAGTTACAGTGATCCCTCACTATAATGCAGTTCACCTTTCACGGTCTTGCTGCTTCGCAGAATTTTTTTGTACAGTTTTTTTTCACAGTGCATTGTGTTCTGCGTCCTGATTAGCTAAACAGTCTCTGCGGTTCTTCTCTACCCGTGTGCCAATAATGTTACAGTATTTAAATATAAGTAATATAGATTGGCCATTCAGGAGATGAAAACTGAAATTTTGAATGCCTGCTGGAAAAAACTGTCCAGAATCAGCGCAAAACCCGACCGGAGGCTCGGTTGACGAGATCCATCGCTCTGCCGTAGATACAGCTGTGAATCTCGCGGGGCAGGTTGGAGGAGACGCTTTAATGACATGACTCCAGATCACATTAAGGCCCGATTGATGCACACGCACATCCACTGACCTGAAAACAGGTTTTGTTCTTTGGTTTCAATGTAGAGTATTTAATTATGCTGTGTAATAATCGTAAAAAATAAAGGTAACTCTACTTTGCGGATTTTGCTTATCGCGGGTTATTTTTGGAATGCAAAAAATTAGGGATCACTGTATATGCACGAAAAATTAGGGATCACTGTATATGAGAGCATTAACTTGTGCTCTGATTATTCTACTACCAACTCTGTACTAATTCTGATTATTCTAGCTTAAACATCTCACCTGTCATGTCACAGTGAACTCTGAAGGGGGATAGAGAGCCACTACCATCAGGGTCAATCCAGAAGTTGCCTGAGCTCTTACCCTGATGCTTATACTCCTCACAGGACTGCTGATACAGTGCTAGAGAGAAGATGCAACACACAGAATGGAGAAGAAGACCACCACACATATGTGGTTCATAAAGCTAAGTGGTCAAGGTTTGCAGGTCAACCTTTTCATGTATAGATTATCCTGAGTCTACATGTTCAGATCCCAAGCAGATTAAACCTTTTGATTTACTTGTGTCCAAATATTTGACCAGGGAGAAACATTCAAAACCAAAGGTTTATAATTCTAAATAATCTTAAGTAGAGTAGTGTAGTGTAGAGTTTTATCACATCCAAAAAGCCCAAATCGCTTTACACTAGAATCAGTCATTTACAGATTAATACACACATTCACACACAATAATAGCATTGATTTACATTGTAACCACAGCTGCCCTGGGCAGTCTGAAAGAGGGGAGGCTACCATTCAATCACAGCACCAGAACTTTCATCTTGTAGTTCACACTGTTATTTAAACTCATGCAGTTGTAAACATAATGGAAATTTGTTCTCTACTGCATTCGCTATGCATCACAAATGTCATTCTAGACACGCATCAGTTCCACTTGTCTTTTCATTCCAGTCTATAACACATGAAGGGCAAAGTTTCACTTTGATCCTTATCCATAAGAAATAATGCAAAAGGTATGTCAAATTTGAAGAAAAAAAACCCCCAGCCATTTTAGTTGGTATTTTATTAAAAATAGCATGTTAAAATATTTATATCCTCGAAAATCATTGGAAACCAATGTTGCTTAACTTTACAACTGTTGGGGAACTGGGGTTTTGGCTCTTTGTGGGGATTTTCTTTTTGTCTGTTGTTTCCCTCATCATCCACTAGATGGTGCCTAGAGGCTGCACTACCTGGAGGGCAAGTCTGCTGACTGGAGTCAGCGCACCTGTGATCTATCACTCATCATCTAGGAGTATATGATTAGTGGGCTGCCAGCCCTAGTTGCCTGAATCCCTTTCTGCCTCTGCTGAAGAATCGTTGACAGTTCCTGGTTTCATGGTTGGCAGTAAGATCACTCCTCCCCTCTCCTCTAAAGCACTTACTTGTCCACTTTACACTGCAGTCTCTCCCATTCACGTCTAATTAACTCTCCGTCTGGATCTCACACTGGAACCTGGGACATCTCAAGAACCCCTGCAAAAAGACCACTACCCCGGTGACCACAGTAAATCCCCCCTGGCGGAAACACATCACCACACCAAGTAAGATCAGTCTATCTTTTCCTCTGAAGTTCATTTGTCCGATACCCTTTCAACTCACTCTCTCTCCCACTGTTTCCCACTGAGAACCAACGACCCTGACTTCCATCAACAGCACAGGAACCACACAATTTCACATTTCATCATTGTCAAAATAAACTTTATCTGATTTCCTGTTCTTCTGATTGTGTTCAGTATGTGGGTAAAAAGATTTGAAACCAACATGACAGAACACTCAGGCCAACAGTCAAGTCCTGCAGATGCTCTCTGGAGAACTTTGGCAGAACACTACCTCATTCAGTCTCATGATTCTGCTTTATGAGATCTGGGTACCCACCAAGTTGAAACACATCGTCGTCTCAAAGAACTGTCTAACTTTTTACAAAGTTCTCTCCAACATACATTTGCTCCAGCTCCAGCTCCGTTTCCAGTCCACTCCACTTTTTCTGAAATCCGTCCACCTAACCCAGACAAGTTTCCAGGTGACATAAACCAATGTAAGGGATTGCTTTCACAGTGCTCTCTTGTTTTTAGTCATTCCCCTGGAAGTTTCTCCTATGATGGTGCTAATATAGATTTCATAGTTTCACTGTTGACAGGCCAAACTTTAGACTGGGCAAAAAGCAAGATTTCCAACTCCTACAAACTTTGGTTGTACATTCAATGATTTTCTGCAAGTATTTAGTCAAAAGTCCAATGAAGCATCCAACTCCTGAGAATTATGGACGATAAAACAAGGACAGTGGTCAGTAGCAGATTTTGCTATAGACTTTAGGATTAGAGTGGCTGTTTCTGGCTGGAATGCTCCTGCTTTAAAGAGTGCTTATTTCCATGCTCTCAATGAGTCTTTAAAAGCTGAACGAGCCACATTAGACAAACCTACAACGTTAGAAGAACTAATCAGTTTAACTATCCAAGTAGATAACAGACTCCGAGCTAGAACAAAGGAAAGAAACAAGAGAAACCCATCGCTTCCTTCCACCTCTCCAACTTGCACTCCATCTCCTCTCCTGAACCACTCTGAGTCCGAGCCCATGAAAATAGGTCACACCCGTCTCTGACTCTGACAGTAAAACCCATCCTTGTGCTTTCTTCTCCCGCAGACTGTCCCCTGCTGAACGCAATTATGATGTGGGAGATTGTGAACTGGTAGCTGTTGAGCTTGCCCTGGAGAAGTGGTGGCACTGGTTGGAAGCACAGAACATCCCGTGCTGGTCTGGACTGATAAAAGAACCTCTCCTATCTCCAGTCTGCCAAAAGACTAAACCCCCATCAGTCCCGTTGGTCATTGTTGTTCTCCAGATTCAAACTCTCCATTTCCTATCGCCCTGGTTCCAAGAACATCAAACCCGACTCCACTAACCTGATTCTGAGAGAGAACCTGCCATCCTACCTCCCCGCTGCACCATCACCTCTGTTACTTGGGAGACTGAAGACCTCATTTGCCAAGCACAACAAACTGGACCTGATCCTGGCACCTTCCCCCATAACAAAATCTATGTACCTACCTCAGTCCGAACACATCTCATCCATTGGATCCACTCAGCTAAGTTTTCAGCTCACCCCGGAATCAGCCGGGGTTCTCATCAACCACAGGTTCTGGTGGCCATCAGTCCACAAAGACATAAAATAATTCGTCCTTGCCTGTTCCATCTGCACTAGAAATAAACCATCCCATCAACCTCCATCCAAGTCTTCTGCAACCTCTATCGATCCCCAAAATTTCCTAGTCACACATTTCCATCAACTTCGTCACTGGACTCCCAGTTTCTAAAGGTATGACCACTATCCTAACCATTATTGACTGCTTCTCT
>NW_006800639.1:0-7974 GCF_000485575.1 Poecilia formosa | reverse complement strand
TTTTCCTCTGAAGAACATTTGTTTGATAACCCTTCAAACTCACCATCTCTCTCTCTCCCACTGAGAACCGAAGACCCTGACTTCCATCCACAGCAGAGGAACCACACAATTTCACATTTCATCATTGTCAAAATAAACTCTATTTATCTGATTTCCTATTCTCCTGATAGTATTCTGTATGTGGGCAAAAAGACTTGAACCCAACATGACAACAGCATGCAATTCTATTCTGTTTTATCTGTGCTTTATGAAAACTGCACAGGACATTGGTGCAGTTTGTTAGAGAATTTTCGGTATTATCATTTTGTAATTACTTTAGTTCAGATTCAGTCTATAGATCGTTGTAATTTTCTGTTTAAAGTGTTCTCTTCCTTATGTGTGTATGAACTGACCTGGAGGTCAGGACTGTCTGTTTCATCTTCATGTGAAATAATTAACTCTGTGTTTCCCAGACCTTAAATTCTTATCAACCAGAATACCTCCTAACTGCCTGTGAGCAGTCGTATTTTGTCTCTTGTTTATCCTCCCTCTTTGTTGACAGTTTGACCGAGATTTGAACCGGGCTCAGACCATAGATCAGATATCACACCTGGAATCGGGTTGCTAGCTGTTTGGGTTAGAAGTTTTACGACCTCTGTTGTTTTTCTTGACTGCCCCCTTGACTGTTTTTCTTTGACAATAAAACAGGGGCTCACGCGGAAGGAGAGCAGAACTCTCTGTGAACGGCTTGGAGAAGCTGCTATCGGAGATTTCTCCTTTTGCAAAAGCTTTGTCATAAAATTCATATACGTTGTCTGTGGTTCTTTTATGTAGGTTCAAGAAAAAATACCTATCACAGTTGATCTGTTTTTAAAGTGCTTTGTAAATAAATTTACATTGACAAGTCCTCCAAGTCTTTGAGGTTAGAAAGCACCTCAAGTTTCACTATTTCTTATATTCGAAAAAAACATGGTGAATTGACATTTTAACCTAGATATGCCACAGGTATGAATAGTTTTGGCCCTTTGTATTGAGCATCCTGAAGTAGCTCTGCTTTTCAAAAAGGTTGATAAACCCTGGTTTTGTGTATTAACTACATAAAGCCTCTAAATAAATTTACTTTTTGTCATGTCCAATGTAGTCCAATCCTACATTCTGGATTAGGCGTCTCTTAACAGAGTTACAATTCACTAAATATTTGACATGCATTTCTAGGTGATCTGTGTGTGAACTTACATGTATGGCATGTTGCTCCAGAGTAGCCAGTACCACTGCAATTGCAGCTGAATGTATCCCATGTCTGGGAGCATTTCCCTCCATGCTCACAGTGGTTGGGAACACACCTGTCCTCACACATGGCAGTAGGAAAATAATGTGAAGTCAGCAAGAACTCTCTTTCCAAATCATAAGAGGAGCTGCAGAATCACAGCACTTTAACCAAGTTTTAAACCTAAAGCCTCAAATGTTTATTTCCTGGTGATCAGGTACTCACTAAAATTTCCCAAATTTGTGTTTTTTATAGCATTTCTCAGAAATATACCTGTCTATAATTGCACACATATCCAGGCTAACATTTTCGAAGGTTCCAATGTGACCCTCCTCCACAGCCCGCAGGTCCACTAGATGGTCATCTATGTGGATCATCTGAATGCAGCCCTGGAAAGAGCGCTGTAGTGACCACATGCTAGTGTGTGGGAAGTAGCCTGAAGATGGTGAAAAAAGGAGAAACACCATCAGTAGTAAACTTTGTACATTTTGAAATAGAAAACATATTAACCAACAGCTTTTTGAACCTTTTAGTAGAAATATGCAACATAGAGCTGAAAGCAACCCACCAAAATATTTCATTCAGAACATCCCTATTGGTCTTGAAAGTGTAACACTATTACAAGAGTCTGAGTCCAATCCTGCTGAAATTTCAATCAGGTTTGAAGTTTGATAGCTTTGATCCAGCATCCAGCTATCAAACCACTTTCAGCAGAATCAAAAACAGCTTTCACTTGCATAACATTTTCTACAATGTACCCACCACTGACAGGTGGGGGAAAATAATGATATTCTAAAACACTGAAGTATCCTTAAGAATGATATGAGTCATATATCCCCCCAACTTAGGAGAGAGATTGACTCATTCAAACACTAAAAATATATCAAATACTAATTGTTGGCTTGTAACTGAACCTCAAAGTTTTTTTTAGCTGTGGTAACTGTGACTGTGTATTTTTCTGTAGTTTCTAGTAATCATTTTGAGATGCTAAAGTCAAAAGCAAAAGACCCAAAACAGATAACCATATCTGAATCATTTCAGAGCCCCATTTTCTATTACTTTACTTTCCTTTAACATTTAAACTGTGTACATAGAAGTGACTCTTAGGAGAAAATACTGGAAAGTAATCTTTTTTTTGATTGTAAAAGTAAATGAGGTAAGGTATCAATTACCTCCAAAGTAGTAGGTTCCTCCTGTCTTGATCTGGCCAGGAATAGCGGTCCTAACAGTGGATGCTTCATCTCCATCTACCGTCAGCATGGCATAGTTGTCCAGTGCATTTAAATGGACACTGTGCCACTGGCCATCATTCAGACCTATACCTGAAAGGTGAAAATATTATTTTATTTGAACATTTAAGTATCACAATTAATCAACAGGATTAAAAATAAAAATCTGTAAAGGCCTCTAGAGATTATAACTAGGGGTGAAAGTAGTTTTAAATTCTTGCCAGTACCATAACGGAAATAGTCAGTGACTCATTGTGCAAACCAAAACAAAATCATTAATATTTTACTGTCCTATAGGCTACCTGTATGGATAACGCAGAAGTAAAACCACTTCAGAATGTGAAATATATATATATGTATATGTATTGGTTCTGCCATTTGGAGTGGAAAGTAATTAGCTACATTTAAATTTATTAATGTAATTACAACTTGTCTAATTTGTCCTTTAAGTTGTTTACAAAACTTGAACTTTTACTTTTACTTGAATTAGTTTTGAATAAAGTTACTCAGTTATATTTGAAATCATATCCATTTGAAATCAAACACCAGAAAAAACAGCATTTATCTTTTGACTGGGTTTGTATTAAGTTCTCATGGTGATCAATTGATGGAATCAATCAATCGAATTTTATTTGTATAGCACATTTCAGCACCAAGGCATTTCAAAGTGCTTTACATCATAACAAACACAAAAACACATAGCCATGCAACATAGAATCAACAATTAAAACATTACATTAAGTCAAATGCCATCACTAAATTCGTAATTGATTACATTTCAAGTACAACTCTAAACAGGTGGGTTTTTAGTCGAGATGTAAAGGCACTCAGTGTTTTACAGTTTTCTGGAAGTTTGTTCCAAATTTATTGTGCATAGAAGCTGAATGCTGCTTCTCCTCATTTAGTTCTGGTTATGGGGATGCAGAGCAGAACCAGAACCAGAACATGAGGGGTCTGGAAGGTTGATACAACAGCAGTGATTTATAAACTAACAACAGTATTTTAAAGCCTATTCTCTGAGCTACAGGGAGTCAGTGTAGGGACTTTAAAACTGGTGTTATGTGCTCTATCTTCCTGGTTTTAGTGAGAACACCAGCAGCAGCGTTCTGGATGAGCTGCAGCTGGAGGATTGATTTGAGAAACAGAGTAAGGAAAACTCACAAAGTTTAGTTCAAGTTAATGTCTGAGAAAAGAAAACCCCTCGCTGAATTTAATGCATCACTTTAACTGTAAGTATGAGAAAGGCAACAGCTTTATTATACATTGTCAACTTGAATATTTTAGCAACAAATGTAAATATCAATTTTATCAGGTACCTGTGATTATTATGTGTATTGACTAAAACTGAAAATAGAAAATCAGGTGCTTAGTTTGGAGTCAGTTATTTAAAACTATTAGGTAGGAGCGACAAACAGCTGAAATAAAATATTGGAAATTAATGTCCCATTAAAAACACACAATATTTTCTGTTGCTATTTAATTTATAAATGCACTCTCTTAAATAAAAATAGTTTGAGATCAATATCTTCTCATTTCCTTTGTGATGAGCATTGTGACAGCCTCCTGCTGTGTTGCATTGCGGCCTGTTAACTGTTATTCAATGAAGGTCTTGAAAATGGGAGGTGCTTATGATCACGTGTCCACCTAGACCAAATTCACTGTCCCCAGGTATTTTCCTGTTTTTTATTTTAAAGTATATGAATAATAAGTGATTTATTGTTCGTCCTGACCTGTACCAGTGCGAGTGGTATGTTTTATGTCTGTGGACCACCTGTATAAAATGTTCCAGTCTATAAATCAAACACACCAATCCAATCAGTAACCACCGTCTTTTGGAAGAAGATGTGCGTGCCATGTGCTACCGTTTAAAAACAGTAAAATCTCCGGTCACGTTAATAAGCAGTTGTTTTTGAGGTGTGCTGTGTTGTTTTAATTGAGCAAACTAACATAAAACACAACTAGATAACCACTGTTTGCTTTTAAATGGGACATTTTGTAATAAGGAGACAGATGTAAACATTGCGGACAACAGTTTGAAGGCTGGTGACGAAAGCTATGAGTTCCGGGAGGGAAGAGGTGGAGGAAAGAGAGAGAGAAAGAGAGAAATAGCTGGAGTGAGAGGTTTCCATCACGCAGTACAGACAGTTCAGAAAGAATTTGGAATGAGAAAAATGTTTTTAAACAGATTAAATGTGTATGAGACTGCACATTTCAACGCAGATCTATTCTGACTCAAAGTGCAGCCGTTCTCCCATTACTGCATACCGGCTCAGAATCCTTTAAAAGTACCAGCTTACTTTCATCCCTGATTATAGCCCCTTGTGTCCAGATATTCTGGTGCCTTGATTGCTCTATGCTGTGTTAATCAGCATGGAGCCTCAGGAGTCTCTTCCACCATTCCTGCAGCAAACATTTTCTGTTTTTCTGGTAGCAGAAGGGTTTCTCCTCGTGTGGTTTTTGAGGATCCAGAATTTCCAGTACAATGAAATTTTTTTTATTTTTCATTGTACATACAGCATCAAAACTTGCCACATTGCCATAGTATACCTGGGAAGTTTCAGAAAATTCTAAATGTACCAATATAAGCAACCTCAGTTGTGCCATAGATCAGGCGTGAAAGTAGAGTAATATAATTTTAGGGATATCAAGCTCAACACCATCTGTCCACATAAAACTTTCATGGTAAAATATTTGTTAAAGTATCCATTCCACACTTGCAACACAATGAAAGAAAGCAATAGACAAGCTTGCCGTTGACCCTGTTTAGCTCTAACGGTTATGATTCTACTCTTTCTAGGAGGAGTCTATTCCTAGGAGTGGATCTTGAGGTAGTTCTGCAGCCCAAAGCTGAACACACAGAGGAATGACCGCAGGCCCAATCTGTTAAGACATAATCCTTCAATCCTCACCGTACATGACATTATTGGTCAGCGATCTTCTACAGCACATCCGGTCACAAAATCTCATCATTTAGCAGAGATCATCTACATAAGCATATTTTCATCAAATTTAATTAAATAATCAATCAATCCAGCTTTCACTTGTCTCCACTTGCTTTCTGCAACACGAGCCAAGCAACCAAAAGTTTTTCCAAGGCCATTATAAACACAGAGCTCAGCTCACCTGAAGAAATGTCAATACGTGTGCTCCTCTTCTGTGTCACGTTCATGTAGACGGTGATCTTGCCTTCAATCAGTAACAGCTCCAACCAACCCTCAGCCAGCTGTGTGAACATCAGCACTCCGTTGGGGTTCCACGTCCTGAAAGACAGACTTACTGAGAGAGTGTCACTGTCCCTCTGGCCCGGCAGTCGCAGGAAGGATGTGGAGTTGAAGTAGACAGGAAAAAAGCTGGATTCAGCACAGGTGAATGTCAGGTTACGCTGCAGTGAAACATAAATCCAGTGGTAGAAAAATTAGCTGCAAGAAATAACCACAAAAGGCAAAACAAACCACTTCCTGCTTCCTAAGAGCTAATGATCCAGTGATCTTTCACTCGTGTCTTTACTTTTTTAAAACAGTCTTTGAGCGAGTGACTCAATCTGACCATCAGGCCTCTTGACTACGACTGTGAACAGCTATCGTTTAGGATGCATCTCACTGAAAACCTCTCATTTTGAACTGCAAATCCAAACAATCCAAATAGCAAAGAAAACAGTAAAAAATATTAAGTAGTAGGAATTCCACAGCCACAGTTGGTCATCATTGCTTCTAACTAGCTTATCAAAATCAATAAAAAAAATTAAAAAAACTAATCTAAGTCATGTATTGATTGAGTCATGTGAAATGTGAAATTGACTCTACTGTGAGATTATCACAGTGGAGGAACCATAACTGATTTAAAGAGCCATTTGCCGTTTCACTGTACTGGCCGTGTGTACTAAGACTCAAGGATCAAATCAGTGTCTGAGTCTCTCACTAAGCAAACTGCAAGTTTTTTTGAACTTTTTTTGTTAATTGGCTTTTACCTGTGAATGGAACTCAAAACTTACTAATTTGTCAGGACAAATTCAAGGATTATACTAAACCAGCACTAATTAAGAAGGCAGCTTTTAGAGACTTATGACGCTATTCTACACCACAGCAGCTGTCACATTGTGTAATGGAGCTCCAATACTGACATTTCACCTGCTGCACTGTACAGCAAAGTGATGATGTGTGTTTGAGCACATTTACCGGTAGCATCTGAGCAGCAGTGGTGAGTTGAAGAGTTTTTTTTAACCCTGAGGTAGGGCTGGGCAATAAATCAATAATATGTATATTGCAATAGAAATGTGATCAGCTTAACAGAAAGTACATCCAATAAACTGTTCAATAATTTCATTGAACTCCGATCCAGAAGTGCACAGTATTCTTGGGAATATAGGCAGAGGAAAGAAAAGATTTTAGCTGTTCAACCTCTTATGGCCAGCTGAGTAAGCCAAGTGGCGACTAACTTGTATGATGTTGTGTTCACCATAAATGATTCAAATGGTCCTCACATCTCCATGTCAACGTTCTGCAGAGGCCTGCTAATGAACCATCATTTGATTCAGGTGTGATGACCAGAGAAAAAACTAAAGCATTGCTTTGAGGACTGACTGTGCAGGACTGTCATTAACTATCCTGGTGCTGCACTTACACGCTTGGTCATAAATAAAGATAAAGTTTTGATGTTTCTTATCTTTCTTATTCTAGTCAAAATTGTCCATATCTGCATCTTGATGAATCAAAAATTAGATTTTCTCCCCACCAAAAAACCATTAAACACTCACAGAAGTTTAAAATTGTTGCACATTCAGCATCAACCCACCAATATCCTGTGTATGCATGTCCTTTGCAGTTTATTTATATAGCTATATAACATATACACTGAAATCAAGTGTCTATTTTTTTTTTTTCATAAATTCACACCTTAGACACACCAGAGAGACTTTGTCGGGTTTGTTTGAAAGATTTTGCAAAGCGCATTTAAGATTTGGAAAATGTTAAGGCTGATATCTCCTAATATGGGTATAATAATACCTTATCTTTGCTTTTCAAACAAAATATTAAACAAGAAACGTGCAAGAAAAAGTAGGGACTCTTACAAAATTGGAGGTGTCCACCTTCTTCCTGCGCACCAAGCTGGTTATGTTATCTCCATTGTAGGTGATTCCTTCCAAGCAGCCAGCAAAGTTCTCTTTGCCACCTAAACTCATTCTTGCAGATTCAGAAAGTCCTCCAAAGGTAAGCTTAGAAAACACACAGCACAGTTTGGATTGTTGTCAGTAAATACATGTCTAAACCCATTTAGAATGAAACATGCCAACAGTGTGGCTAGTGAACGTGTGAAATTCACCACACAAGTGAAAATTGATATTTAAATACAGCTCTGGAAAAACTTAAGAGACCACTTAAAATGATCAGTTTCTCTAATATTACTTTTTATAGGTATACATTTTGAGTAAAATGAATATTGTTCTTTTATTCTATGAACTATATATGTATATATATATATATCTATATATATATATATATA
>NW_006800638.1:165957-169428 GCF_000485575.1 Poecilia formosa | reverse complement strand
ACTACTGTTTGCCTCCATTTCACTAGCATTTAATGAATTAAGGAAAAAAATTACCAACATATTCATATATTTAACTTGTTCCCTGTGCCTTTTACCACTTAAAAACAGACGAGTGAGTCAGCAGCAGCTCTAACCCACATCCCTCATGACCCGTCCTCTCCTGAATGAAATTAAAGCTGCAGTATGTAACTTTTTTATAAATATTTTTTCACATATTATTTAAAACTGTCATTATGTTGTGACAGTATGGTATGAGAGGTAATCTGTGAAAAATCTATTTCCTCAGCTTTCTCCCAGGGTTCTTTAGAAACAACCAGTCAGTGGCATGAGAGTTTTAGTGCTGTCAATCACAATCTCATGTGGTGCTGCTCATCCTTCCTCCCTCTTGATTTGTGCTGTGCTGCAGCTAGTATACCACAGAGCTGTGCAGATTCAAACTGTGAATGCTCAGTTTAGTTGGATAGCTACCAATGATTCCAGATAAACAGTTTCTTGTAATGATAAGTTCTTTCTCCCCCAGTAGCACATTTAGCAGTGACTGAATGAAGTTGATTGACAGAGCTAAAAGTGTCCTACTAGTTCTGATTGGTTGTTTTGGTCAGAACGGTGCATTACTTTAACCAGTAATAGTAATTCAGGAAGGAGATGGAGGAGATTGATTGTTTTCACAGATTATCTGTCTCATAAACTGCTACGACATCGTGACAGCTTTAACAAATATGGAGAAAACATATTTTTTATTAAAGTTATGTACTGCAGCTTGAATAAAATGCAAATACATAGCATTTTTGAGAAGTCTGGATAGCTTCATGTGTAGTTGCATGTTGCTTTTGACTATTGCTCATGGGGAGAGACATTTCATTAATCTAAAACTAATAGAAAAAAATTTAAGCAACCTACCTGCATACTGGATGTGGACTGTTGGATGTAAAATTCATGAGCAGTAAATATTGTACTAGTATCAGTATCCGGCCACAGAACGCAAGGCAGTTGCAAGCCTTTAAAATTGTGACACTTTTTATGGGTCAAATAGACTCAAAACATTGTAACAGCAGCTGCGCAGGGAGACACAATCTAACTTTTCGTCAGGGGGCCCAAGATTCCTGGCAGCGCCCCTGATCACACATAATTTTTGAGAATTTGAAAACAGTTGCTCTTTATTTCCCAAAGTTATGGGCGGAGGATAGAATGCATATTTCTGCTGCCTGAAATAATCTGTTCCCCTCCATAAAATAGAAACAAATTAATTTACCTGCAAGTCTTTAACTGTGTTTATTCCTTTCATCATCAACAATAAATCATGTAAGTTTGAAAACATTTGCTCTTTATTTGAAAAAGTTATGAGAGGGGAGCATATATTTTAGCCACCTGAAATAATCTGTTCCCTCTCCATTTCATAGGTACAAATTAAATTACCAGCAAGTCTTTAACTGTGTTTATTCCTCTGTTCATCAACAATAAATCCTGTGATTTTGGTAACTTTGCTTTTTATTTGCCAAAGTTATAAGGGGGGAACCAAATATTTTAACAGCCTGAAATAATCCATTCCCTCTCCATTTCATAGGAACAATTTAAATTACCAGCAAGTATTTAACTGTGCTCAGTCCTCTCTTCATCAACAAAACAATCATGTGATTTTGGTTACATTTAGTTGCCAAAGTTACTTGGGGGGAACCATATAATTTAGCTGACTGAAATAATCTGTTCCCCTCCCTATAACATGGGGGAAAACTATCTTACCTGCAAGTCCTTCACTGTGTTTAATCTTCTTTTCATGAACAACAAATCCTGTAAATGTGGTAATATTTAATCAATATTTGCCAGAGTTATTAGGCAAATAATAACTTTGGGAACCAATTATTTTACCCACCTGAAATGATTTGTTCCCCCTACATAACATGGGAACAAATTAACTTACCAGCACATCTTTACCTGTGTTTATTCCTCCCATCCTGTAAGTTTGGAGACATTGGCTTTTTATTTGCCAGAATTATTATGCATAATAATTCTAAAATAAATAAAAGGGTTAGGGTTAGGGTTAATATTTGGTTCCCCCATGGGGGAACCAAATATTTTAGCTGTCTGAAATAACCTATTCTTTGTAGGGGGAACAGATTATTTCAGGTGGCTAAAATATTGGTTCCCCCTCAAGTACGTTTGTCAAATTAAAAGTAAATATTACCAAATTCACATGATTTGTTGCTGATGAAGAGGGTACTACAGTTAAAGAGATTGTGAGAAAATAATTAACTCCCATGTTATGTAGGGAGAACAGGTTATTTCAGGCAGCTAAAATATTTGGTTTCCCCCGCATAACTTTGGCAAATTAAAAGCAAATGTTACCAAATTCGCACGATTTTTTGCTGATGAAGAGAGGCATAAACACAGTTAAAGATTTGTTGGTAAATTAATTAGTTCCTATGTTATAGAGGGGGAATGGATTATTTCAGGTAGTTAAAATATATGGTTAACCCCCTGTATCTTTGGCAAAAAAAATGATCAAATGTTACCAAAGTCACAGGATTTGTTGTTGATGACAAGAGGAATAAGCCCAGTTAAAGACTTTTTGGTAAATTAATTTGTTTCCGTGTTATGAAAGGGAGACAGATTATTTCAGGTGACTAAAATATGTGCTTCCCCCTCATAACTTTGTAAAATAAAGAGCAAATGTTTTCAAACTTACATGATTTATTGTCGATGAAGAAAGGAATAAACATAGTGAAAGACTTGCAGGTAAATTAATTTGTTTCCATTTCATGGAGAGGGAACAGATTATTTCAGGCAGCAGAAATATCCATTCTCTCCTATCCTCCCCCCATAACTTTTGGAAATAAACAGCAACTGTTTTCAAATTCTCAAAAATTTGAGAATTTGCTACTACTATAGCATGTAGTATACTAGAAATTTTCTTAATCCAGTAATCTGTCATATTTTACATTAGAACAAGATTTAGCAGAAAGTCTAGACACTCTTCCTTTCAGGAAGTCTTAATTTTTGGTGCCCTGCTATCATCCAGTTTCCATCCTCTTATCAGCAATGAAACATTCTAAATACACACTACATGTTGGAAGCCTGTGTTTGGTGACTGACTTATTTGTCAGGCTTAAGTGACAAAAGTTGGAAAAAGACCGATTCTTTTGGTGTTTAAAATAACACAAAACAGCGTAAGTTCTCCACACAATACTTTATTTATTTTACAATTTTGTTATTGCTAATTTTTAAAACAGCTGCTGATTAAAATGAATGTTACAACCTTGACATGATTATATGAGTTTTTTTTTTTTTTGCCGAGACACCAATCAGCCGGATCCGTCTCTCTGGTTGCAATGCGCGCTCCCGACACAGGGGGGACAGATTTTCACAGGGGAACAGGACTTCGCACTGGCTTATAAAACATATTTTTAATTTTTTTTTTAAATGAAAAAAAATTTTCATTTTAAGAAGTAGAAGTATTTGTTAAAATGAAAATAT
>NW_006800638.1:153492-165186 GCF_000485575.1 Poecilia formosa | reverse complement strand
GAAGAAAGGAATAAACATAGACATAGAAAGACTTGCAGGTAAATTAATTTGTTTCCATTTTATGGAGGGGGAACAGATTATTTCAGGCAGCAGAAATATCCATTCTCTCCTCTGCCCATAACTTTGGGAAATAAAGAGCAACTGTTTTCAAATTCTCAAAAATTGTTATGTGTGACAGAATGTAGTATACTAGAAATTTTCTTAATCCAGTAATCTGTCATATTTTACATTAGAACAAGATTTAGCAGAAAGTCTAGACTCTTCTTTTCAGGAAGTCTTAATTTTTGGTGCCCTGTTATCATCCAGTTTCCTTCCTCTTATCAGCAATGAAACATTCTAAATACACACTACGTGTTGGAAGCCTGTGTTTGGTGACTGACTTATTTGTCAGGCTTAAGTGACAAAAGCTGGAAAAAGACAGATTCTTTTGGTGTTTAAAATAACACAAAACAGCATAAGATCTCCACACAATACTTTATTTATTTATTTATTTTACAATTTTGTTATTGCTTCTTTTTAAAACAGCTGCTGATTAAAATGAATGTTACAACCTTGACATGGTTATATGAGTTCTTTTTTTTTTTTAACCAAGAAATCAATCAGCCGGATCCGTCTCTCTGGTTGCAATGCGCGCTCCCGACACAGGGGGGACAGATTTTCACAGGGGAACAGAACTTTGCACTGGCTTATAAAACATCATATTTTAAAAAAAAATTTTAAATGAAAAAAATTTTCATTTTAAGAAGTAGAAGTATTTGTTAAAATGAAAATATCTTCATTTTAAGGATGCTCTTAAGAGCAAGACCTTTAAATATTATAAATAATATCTAAATATCTCCATCAATTATAGGAGGAATAAAAGAAATGAGGAGACATGAAAAGCAACATGATCAACTATAACAAAATACTATTTATAATGTGTACATAAGAAAGTTAATTGAGCAAAAGTCAATAATGAACAAACGCATTAGGTTCACAGAAGAAAAACAAATCTGGTTGTTACAACCAGATTTGTTGAACAGATACAAGGAAAAATTCACATTTTTGCTTTTACGGTGCCATATTAGTCTGAGAGAATTTCTGTTGGTAGAGTCTTATACATAGTAAAAAAAATAATATGAAACACTATTTAATCTATCAAGGTGGAAATTTTCCTGAGACTCCAAAACAATAAAACACATTCATAGAATTACAATATCAACAATTTGTACATCCAGTAAAACACTTCGCATGCTATAGGTAAATGTTATCATTTAGTTTGGTTAAAAATAATTATTGCATTGTCAATAAATTACTTCTAATCGATGTTCTATACCAGAGGGAAACGCCTTTCTTTTCTTTTTAGGATGTAGAGCTCAGAGGTTCAAACTGATGAAAAACAATGGATGCTCTCTGCTAAAATATTTCTTGATGTCTTCCAAACAGTTGAGACAGAGTTGTTTTTGGGTTCACCACTATTTACCTGCTATTTTATCTGCCATTAAAAGTATTCTTAAAAGTTTGTCTATTGTTCTGCAGCTCATGTGACCAAACGAGCCGAGGAGATGAATAGTGAAAACACTCAACATTGTCTTGTACACAACCTCTGGTTGAGTAACCCCAAAATCACCATGTCTTCTTAAAAGACAGAGTCTCAGTGAACAGTTCTTAAAAATATAGTCAGAGCTGACTGTCCAGGAATGATTCAAAGTATTTAAGATTTGTCACAGTTTCAACAGGTTGGCCATCAAGAGAAACTGGAACCAGTTTGAGGTCTTCTTTAGCTGATTTAATTAGCTCTACATCTTTAAGAAAATGAAAAATTAATAAGAAATAATAAAGACTATTCTCATTTAGAGATGTAGGGATGTTAGTTGTGTTACCACCCCCACGCCACTAGAGGCAGTAGTAGGCCTGAAAAGATGCATATATAGTGAAGCAGTTTCTGATAATGCAGAAATAATAAAAGTTCCAAAATTACTATTGCAAAAATGTAAATATAACAATTAACACAAGTGAGTAAAAATACCTAAATACAGTATCAGCATTTATTCCCCCCGTCATAAGTGCTGTTTAAATTTAAATGATGCAGAACTTAGCTCAAACTAACTGGTCAAAGGTCAAGATGAACGGTTAAAATGCTAAACAGTTTTAATACAAAACTAACCACATTAAGAGTAAAACTGTCAGGAGTTGGGGTTTTTGTTTTGCCTTTTTTTTCGTTCCTATGGCTTGCCATCACCACCAGATGGCACCGTGGAGGCTAGGATAGGAGGACTGAAGGGCTGACGTCACCGTCACACCGGTTCCCAATCCACTCATTAGCGGGACTTCAAGAGACGGCGACTGCCAGCATACCAACGCTTGAGTGTTAGCCAGTAATGGTAACCCTGAGCCCTCTCCAGCGATCTAGTCGAGCTTCCTGTTGATTCTGATCTAACGCCATCTGTTTGGATTCTTTCAGCTGTTCCTGCAACTTCAAGTCTGGCTGTAGTCCCGAGTTTCCCTTGCGACGCCGTGGGCACGTTACCCGTTGGTGCCCAAGGCCACCACTCACCTTTTCCTCCGTGAAACAAAAAGAAGTGTCTGGGTATCCAAGCAGGCAGTCCGATCGCTCTCCGTGACGACGTCAGGATCCTATTACCTGTCCGCCCTCCACCGCAGCATAACCTCCACCTCCAGCGCCCCCACACCTGGCCACGCCGTTGTTTTTTCTCCTCTCCGAGTAAGCATACTACTTTAGAGGTCTGGAAAATTCCCACGGTCCCTGAACTCACCTCCCGATCTGTTGTTGTTCCCAGAAGTCCTGGCTTACCTGTCTGTCGCCGTCCCTTCGATGTTTGAGAGCCTACCTGGAAATCTTTTGTTAATAAATCACTTTAACTGATCTTTCGCGTCCCGAGTTGTGTTCTGCATGTGGGTTCGTAGTGTAAATGCCAAGATGACAAAAACAGACATTAATAACACTATAGAAATATACTGGCAGCTAAACAACGCTGTCAGTAGTGATAATTACTGATAATGTTGAGATGCTTCACCAAGGCCAAGAAAGAGTCACATGCTGTTAGACAAAGGGCCCATAGTAAAGGGTTACATTTTTGATTCTGTTAGACACCAAGGTCCATTTCTCACGAGAAACAGAAACTTATCAGGCCACAGAGACATGGTGTGATTTCAGGGAGTGTCTTCAGTCCATATAATCAGCTGCCCTCCTCTTTCTCCTCAGTCGCTGCACAGACTTTTTTAGAAACTCTTCTTGGATGTAATGGTAAAGCGTCTCCTTTCAGCGCTGAAAGTTAATAAAATAAGTAAAGTCTGAATGCTTTTCTTGGCTGATTTTATGCTCCGTGTGTCAATACAAATTATGATTCATTGATTGAGATTCTCATTCTCAACAAAAACTAACCACATTAAGAGTAAAACAGACAATAACACTATAGAAATATACTAGCAGCTAAACAACGCTGTGAGTAGTGATAATTACTGATAATATTGTGAATTACTAGAGCATTCACACTATAGCCCTACTGTACATTTCTGGATTCCTCAAGATGCTGGACTTTTTGTAAGGGAAGATATTTTGGAAAATCAAAAATGTATGCTATTAAGATTTTGAGGCTGTAGCTAATCTTAACAGGCAGTATCATTTAAAAGTAAAGTTTTACTCTTAAAAGCAAACAAACTGGGAGCCGGTTGCCTCCCACTCTACAATAAGAACATCCAGGAACCAGCAGTAAACCTCCAGCAAAGTGCTCTGGTAGTAACATATGGACCAATCAGATATCTGATGTACAATAGAATTTGGTTATTATGGATTTTAAATGTGGAGGATCATTTTAGAATTAGGATACAACTGAAGGTCTGTACATGAGCCAGCAGCATACAATATAACTTTTGCAAAGGTATGCAGTCACAATTGTCATAAGGAGTGGTAGGTGGTGAGGAGTGACGCAGAGACCTAGATAATTATGACGATGTTTAAGAGTTTAATGATGAAGGCTCAAAACAGTCCAACACAGGCAGCACAGCAGAGAGATTAGCACACAGCTAAAGACCGGTAGCAACTGATACACAGGGCTGGAAACGAGAGCTAACGCTATCCAGGACTTCACAGTTCTACTGGAGCGCATAGACGTCAAACAACAACTGACGTAAGACGGATGTCCAAACGACAACTGACGTTAGACTAGGATCTGATGAGAGACAGAGACAACAGGTGAACTTAAATACACACAGGGTAATCAAGGGAACAAGACACACCTGGGAACAATCAGGGGCTGACAGGACAACACAGAGACTCAGGGAAACAGGACTTTAGAAAACCCCAAAATAACTATACAGAAAACACAGATGAACAACAATGCGATATCTGCTTTTTAAATTATTTTACCAAAATGCTCTTACAGCAGGACTCACAGCTATGCATTTGTGATGAGGTGGTGCCNTAAATCATGTACGTTTGAAAACATTTGCTCTTTATTTGAAAAAGTTAAAAGCAAATGTTACCAAAATCGCAAGATTTTTTGCTGATGAAGTGAGGCATAAACACAGTTAAAGATTTGTTGGTAAATTAATTAGTTCCTATGTTATAGAGGGGGAATGGATTATTTCAGGTAGTTAAAATATATGGTTAACCCCCCTGTATCTTTGACAAAAAAATGATCAAATGTTACCAAAGTCACAGGATTTGTTGTTGACAAGAGGAATAAGCCCAGTTAAAGACTTGTTGGTAAATTAATTTGTTTCCGTGTTATGAAGGGGAGACGGATTATTTCAGGTGACTAAAATATGTGCTTCCCCCTCATAACTTTGTAAAATAAAGAGCAAATGTTTTCAAACTTATATGATTTATTGTCTATGAAGAAAGGAATAAACATAGACATAGAAAGACTTGCAGGTAAATTAATTTGTTTCCATTTTATGGAGGGGGAACAGATTATTTCAGGCAGCAGAAATATCCATTCTCTCCTCTGCCCATAACTTTGGGAAATAAAGAGCAACTGTTTTCAAATTCTCAAAAATTGTTATGTGTGACAGAATGTAGTATACTAGAAATTTTCTTAATCCAGTAATCTGTCATATTTTACATTAGAACAAGATTTAGCAGAAAGTCTAGACTCTTCTTTTCAGGAAGTCTTAATTTTTGGTGCCCTGTTATCATCCAGTTTCCTTCCTCTTATCAGCAATGAAACATTCTAAATACACACTACGTGTTGGAAGCCTGTGTTTGGTGACTGACTTATTTGTCAGGCTTAAGTGACAAAAGCTGGAAAAAGACAGATTCTTTTGGTGTTTAAAATAACACAAAACAGCATAAGATCTCCACACAATACTTTATTTATTTATTTATTTTACAATTTTGTTATTGCTTCTTTTTAAAACAGCTGCTGATTAAAATGAATGTTACAACCTTGACATGGTTATATGAGTTCTTTTTTTTTTTTAACCAAGAAATCAATCAGCCGGATCCGTCTCTCTGGTTGCAATGCGCGCTCCCGACACAGGGGGGACAGATTTTCACAGGGGAACAGAACTTTGCACTGGCTTATAAAACATCATATTTTAAAAAAAAATTTTAAATGAAAAAAATTTTCATTTTAAGAAGTAGAAGTATTTGTTAAAATGAAAATATCTTCATTTTAAGGATGCTCTTAAGAGCAAGACTTTTAAATATTATAAGTAATATCTAAATATCTCCATCAATTATAGGAGGTGTAAAAGAAATAAGGAGACATGAAAAGCAACATGATCAACTATGATAAAAATACTATTTACAATGTGTACATAAGAAAGTTAATTGAGCAAAAGTCAATAACGAACAAATGAATTAGGTTCACAGAAAAAAAAAAACAAATCTGGTTGTTACAACCAGGGTTGTTGAACAGATACAAGGAAAAATTCACATTTTTGCTTTTATGGTGCCATATTAGTCTGAGAGAATTTTTGTTGGTAGAGTCTTATACATAGTAAAAAAAATAATATGAAACACTATTTAATCTATCATGGTGGAAATTTTCCTTAGACTCCAAAACAATAAAATAAAACACATTCATAGAATTACAATATCAACAATTTGTGCATCCAGTAAAACACTTCGCATGCTATAGGTAAATGTTATCATTTAGTTTGGTAAAAAATAATTATTGCATTGTCAATAAATTACTTCTAATCGATGTTCTATACCAGAGGGAAACAGTAACACCTTTGTTTTTTGTTTCTTTTTAGGATGTAGAACTCAGAGGTTCAAACTGATGAAAAACAATGGATGCTCTCTGCTAAAATATTTCTTGATGTCTTCCATGTTCTTTCAGCAAACAGTTGAGACAGAGCTGTTTTTGGGTTCACCACTATTTACCTGCTATTTTATCTGCCATTAAAAGTATTCTTAAAAGTTTATCTGTTAGTCTGCAGCTCATGTGACCAAATGAGCGGAGGAGATGAAAAGTTAAAACACTCAACATTGTCTTGTACACAACCTCTGGTTGAGTAACCCCAAGATCACTAGGTCTTCTTAAAAGACAGAGTCTCTGAGAACAATTCTTAAAAATATAGTCAGAGCTGACTGTCCAGGAATGATTCAAAGTATTTAAGATTTGTCACAGTTTCAACAGGTTGGCCATCAAGAGAAACTGGAACCAGTTTGAGGTCTTCTTTAGCTGATTTAATTAGCTCTACATCTTTAAGAAAATGAAAAATTAATAAGAAATAATAAAGACTATTCTCATTTAGAGATGTAGTGATGTTAGTTGTGTTACCACCCCTACGCCACTAGAGGCAGTAGTAGGCCTGAAAAGATGCATATATAGTGAAGCAGTTTCTGATAATGCAGAAATAATAAAAGTTCCAAAATTACTATTGCAAAAATGTAAATATAACAATTAACACAAGTGAGTAAAAAGACCTAATTACAGTATCAGTATTTATTCCCCCCGTCATAAGTGCTGTTTAAATTTAAATGATGCAGAACTTAGCTCAAACTAACTGGTCAAAGCTCAAGATGAACGGTTAAAATGCTAAACAGTTTTAATACAAAACTAACCACATTAAGAGTAAAACAGACATTAATAACACTATAGAAATATGCTAGCAGCTAAACAATGCTGTCAGTAGTGATAATTACTGATAATATTGTGAATTACTAGAGTATTCACATTATAGCTCTACTGTACATTTCTGGATTCCTCAAGATGCTGGACTTTTTGTAAGGGAAGATATTTTGGAAAATCAAAAATGTATGCTATTAAGATTTTGAGCCTGTAGCTAATCTTAACAGGCAGTATCATTTAAAAGTAAAGTTTTACTCTTAAAAGCAAACAAACTGGGAGCCGGTTGCCTCCCACTCTACAATAAGAACATCCAGGAACCAGCAGTAAACCTCCAGCAAAGTGCTCCGGTAGTAACATATGGACCAATCAGATATCTGATGTACAATAGAATTTGATATCTGCTTTTTAAATTAGTTTACCAAAATGCTCTTACAGCAGGACTCACAGCTATGCATTTGTGATGAGGTGGTGCCTTCCAAGCAGTAACCAGCGGTACAGAGATCATATGGCAAAGTGTGGTTTTTTATTTTTTATTTTTACAATTTATTATAGTATTTTAGTTCACAATTAAAGACCAACTTACAGCAGGCTATTTATTAAATGATAGGGTATGAATAAACAGTCAGGGCTGAAACTCAGTCTTAGCAGCAAAACTGAAAATAAAATCACACACATAGTATGTCTGTCTGTCTGTCTTCACAGAGACTTTACATTGACATGAATACATTTTTCATTCCTTTCTACAACCTGACCCTGACTATTACTCTAAACCCAACTCTCAATTCACACCTTAGTCCTAAGCCTGACCCTTAACCCAACAACAGCACCTATTCAAATGGGGCCTGGGTTTTAGGCCCTATAAAAAGCACGTGCACAGACTCAGAGTCCTCACCACTGACAAGAAATCTACCACCAGCTACCACAGAGATCTGCATCTACTCACAAAAAAAAATAAATCAAGTTATGCCAAGAAAGAACCCTTGAAGTTTGTAAGAAAGAAATTAAGAGAATGGACTGTGTGCAGAATTATTAGGCAAGTTTTCATTTTGACCACATTATTTTTATGCATATTTTCAAACTCCAGTATAAATTGGATGCTTATTGAATATAAACATATCAACTGATATGTCTTTATTTAATGAGGGAGGGTGGGGCATACAGAAATCAACTGACTCTCAATACAGCACACTCATAACAGCTAAGCCCTTGAACAATTTGGGATGGAGGCAGCAAAACAGACATCTACAAAACAAGATCGATGTCACCTTCTGCCAAAACAGAAACCCAAAATAGCCAGGCAGATTCCCACCGAACAAAGCAAAGCCATTAACATCTGAAAACATTGAGGCCAGACTCCTCAGTGTTCTCAGGCAGCATGCAACCGGTCATACGTTTAGCACGAACTGACGGCTATATCTTTCAGACAAGTATACACAGTCATTACCACATGATTTTATTTAATCTGCAACATAGAATCATGACGTAGATTATCATACACTTTGTTATTAACAGCTGTATGGCATCCTGACTTAGTGGTTAAGTAGGTTAAGCTAGACCTGCTTTAAATCAAATCAATCAAATTTTATTTGTATAGCACATTTCAGCAGCAAGGCATTTCAAGGTGCTTTATATAATTAAAGAAAAAAGTAAGAACAGCATGTGACATTGAATAAACAGTAAGAAAGAGAAAGATTTTGAAAAAAAAAAAGATACAAAAAAAAGACAAAAACATACTTTTGTTATGGAATTTAAGCGCCTGTCGTTGCTGGACTCCGCCGTCCATTTAACACGGGTATTATCCAGGCCCCATAGCCTAACAGGACGGAATTTACAGATTTTTAGTCAAAACGCCATTTGACAAGGATTCTCACACCTGAGAGTTTTAGTTAAAACGCCATTTAAAAGAAATTAATAAATAGATAAAAAGTAAAGATAAAAACATTAAAAACATCAAAACATCGAAGACATCAAAACCCACACTCCTAATTTAGCCAAAAGCAACTCTAAACAGATTGGTTTTAAGTTGAGATTTAAAGGCACCCAGTCTTTCAGCTGTTTTACAGTTTTCTGGAAGTTTGATCCATATTTGTGGTGCATAGAAGCTGAAGGCTGCTTCTCCTCGTTTGGTTCTGGTTCTGGGGATGCAGAGCATCTGGGTTTGTGGTTTCAAATACACTTTGAAACCACAACAATGCATGAATATCTATTTAGTTATCCATCCATCCATTTTCTGTACGCCTTGTCCCTTAGTGGGGTCGGGAGGGTTGCTGGTGCCTCTCCAGCTAACGTTCCAGGCGAGAGGCGGGGTCACCCTGGACAGGTCGCCAGTCTGTCTGTCTAGTTATCATTGAAAACAATTTAATGACTTATTTTNTATTCTGTGGGGAATAAATCGAGCATATTTGTTCTAGCAGTAACAGTGTTTGATGCATGTTTTTTTGCTGTAATCTGTGGGGAAATAAATCGAGCACATTTAATTCTAGCAGAAACAGCGTTTGGTTTCGTTATTGCCACCGATCTCCTTCGACCCTGATTTAAAATTTCATAAAACACATACAGAAATCAACTGACTCTCAATACACCACACTCATAACAGCTAAGCCCTTGAACAATTTGGGATGGAGGCAGCAAAAAAGACATCTACAAAACAAGATCCATGTCACCTACTGCCAAAACAGAAACTCCAAATCCATTGCTGTGGTTTCAAATACACTTTGAAACCACAGCAATGCATGAATATCTATTTAGTTATGGATATCCATCCATCCATTTTCTGTACCCCTTGTCCCTTAGTCGGGTCGGGAGGGGTGCTGGTGCCTCTCCAGCTAACGTTCCTGGCGAGAGGCAGGGTCACCCTGGACAGGTTGCCAGTCTGTCTGTCTAGTTATCATTGAAAACAATTTAATGACTTATTTTCGTCACAACTTGTTGCGTATGCTGAACTGACAGCTCCTCTGACCATAGACACCTAACCCTAACCTTATTGTCATCTGACTTCTTATCGCACATGCACAGTCATGCGTACTCAGTGCATGTATGCTATTCTGACAGCATATGATAATCTGATAGAACACCTGTTATGGTGAAGATTGCATGGAACAGAGCAGCAGGACTCCACACAGAGCTCCTGTGGTAAGGCAAAGCTTTCAGGGTGAAATGAAGAGCAGAACCAACAAGACCTAGGTAAACAAGAACATGATACACAACACAGGAAATCAAAACCTCAAAAGAAAGCCCACAGACATTAAGAAAACCAAGTACTGGTAGTTTTTCCTTACCCTGGTCCTCAAGCCACACTGTCCTACATGTTTTAGAGCAGTGGTTCTTAACCTTTTTTGAGGTACCGAACCCACCAGTTTCATATGCGCATTCACTGAACCCTTCTGTAGTGATAAATAAAAGGTGATGCCCCTCCCCCCAAGTTCAAGACATAGGGGTGACCCAACTAGAGCCTAGTTGGGTCACCCCATGATCACTAAGTCTTCTTAAAAGATAGAGTCTCTGAGAACAGTTCTTCAAAATATAATCAGTGTTTTCAGCAAAGCTGAGCTGACTGTCCAGGAACGACCCAAATTTGCCACAGTTTCAACAGGTTGGCCATCGAGAGAAACTGGAACCACTTTAATAAGGTCTTATTTAGATCATTTAATTAGCTCTACATTCTTAAGAGAATGAAAAATTTATAATAAATAATAAAGACTTTGCGGTATTCTGATTTAGTAATGTAATTATATTAGTTGTGTTACCACCCCCACGCCACTAGAGGCAGTAGCAGGCCCGAAAAGATGCGACTAAGGAGCAGATTTAGAAGTACCCCGAAAACTACAGAATTTGGTAAAAACTGTGAGTTTTGCTTAAGTAATTAAAGACACAAGTTCAAATCCCTGCTGAGAGTGGAGCTCCTTCAATCAGTGCTCCTCCGCAGCTCTGATTGGCTCAGCAATGTAACGTGATCCTCTGCAGCAAGTGATGGCAAAGCGGGGCGTCATCACGACTTTACACAGTGTGTCTTTACCTCCGCCGCAGAGGCTCCGCCGAACCCCTGAGACCGACTCATCGAACCCCTGGGGTTCGATCGAACCCAGGTGAAGAACCACTGCTTTAGAGGTTTCCCTGCTTTAATGTGCCTAATTCAACTGATTGCAGTTCAGCAAATCCCTGTTACTCAGTCATCAATTGAAATCAGCTGGACTGAAGCAAGGAAATACCTAAAACATGCAGGGCAGTGAGCTTTGAGGACCAGGGTTGGGAAACACTGGCCTTATAAGACACAGGAATTAAGTGAGTAGCTGCAGGACACAGGCAAAGTTCCTCCATCATGTTGTTGTGTTCTGAATTTCAAATACATGCAGACCCTGGAGCTAAACTGCTGCTTTCAGTGGTTGTGCAGTGGTTTGTGTTTTTCAGCAGTCGTTTAACTCAGGGCCCTCTCCCTCTGCAGTGCAACAAGAACAGGAAAGGGAAGGGCAGGTGCATGAAGATAAATCAGTAATGATGTAGAGTGCCACTAATTCTGAAAAAGAATAGGTGCTAGAGCTATTTCACAAGTCGGTTACAACTTGTGAAAGTGGGTGGCATGAGCCGGAAGTGCTGCAGGGGCAGCCAAGGTTTCATCTATCTTCTTACGGTGTGGAAAAAAAACTGAACTACACTTAATCAGTTTTTGCTT